>NC_046657.1:155840715-155852723 GCF_010883055.1 Belonocnema kinseyi
AGCCTTGGAGGAGATTATGTTGAGAAATAAAAAAAAAAAATTCTTAAAAACGTTGTTTTTCTTGGTCAGGCCGGAAACTTATCAATCCACCCTCGTATAGTGGCGTTCCCGGTTCAAATGTGGCCAGAGGCAGATTTTTTCTTGTTTCATCAAAAAAATAGACCAGGAATTTATTCAATAATTAATATAAAGAAATTCATTTCAAAAATTTTGGCCCACTATAAGATAGATCAAAGAAAAAAGTCGAAATTTAAATTTAAATTTTATCAATAATGATATTTTCCTTCATCTTTTTTCTAAATTCTGATATAGAAGAAACAAGAAATGATCAGACACAGTGGCAGTTGCCTAATTGGCTAACGCTCCACTTGTGTACAGTGGCGCTCCCGGTTCAAATCTGGCCTGAGGTATATTATTTCTAGTTTCGCCAAAAAGAGTAGACCCGTAATCTGTTTAATATTTCATATAATTTTTTTTCAAGTTTAGCCCCTCTGTAAAGAGTGATCAAAGAAAGAAGTAAAAATGAAATTTTTAATTTAATCATTAATGAAATTTTATTGCCTAGGGTTTATTATTTATATATTAGTTTCCTTGATCTTTTTATTGAATTCTGATACAGGAGAAAAAAGAAATGATCTGCTACAGCCTTGGTGGACTAACTGATAAACGCTCCACTAATGTATAGTGGCGTTCTCGGTTCAAATACCGCCAAAGGCAGATTTTTTTTCGTTTTTTCAAAAATAATATGCCAGTCATCTATTTAATGTTTAACATAAAGAATTGTATCTTTTAAATTTTGGCCGACTTTGAAAAGTGATCACAGAAACAGATCCAAATGAAATTTTATCTTCAATCAATGATGTTATTATATTTCCTAGGGTATTAGTTTTCTTAATCATATTCTTAAATTCTGATATAGGAGGAACAAAAAAAAATCAGTCTCAGTTGCCTAATTGGTTAACGTTCCACTAATGTATAGTGGCGCTCCCGGCTCAAATCCAGCCTAAGGCAGATTTGTTCTAATTTCTTTAAAAGCAGTAGAGCAGTAATCTGTTTAATATTTATTTTTAAAAAATTATTTTTTTAAATGTCAGTCCCTCTATAAAAACTGGTCAAAGAAAGAGATCCAAATAAAATTGTAAATTTAATCATTGATGTTATTTTATTGTCTAGTGCATTAGTTTTTTTTCTTTTTATTAAATTCTGATATGCAAAGAACAAGAAATGATCAGCCGCTGTGGCCTAATTGTTTAACATTCCACTCATGTACAGTGGCGTTCCCGGTTCAAATCCGGCCATAGGGAGATTTTTTCCTTTCTATATAAATCGTAGACCAGTAATCTATTTAATATTTCACATAAAAACATTATTTTTTTAAATTCTGTCCTCACTTTAAAGAGTGATAAACGAAAAAGGCGAAAGAGCTCCAAATCAAGTTTTGAATTTAATCATTGAGGTTATTTTGTAGACTCAGGTATAAGTTTTATTTTATATTCTGATAGAGCCTTGGCGGCATAATTGGTAAACAATCCACTCACGTATAGTGGCGCTCCTGGTTGAAATCCGGCCTCCGGCGAAAAGTTTTTTTTGTTTCTCTAAAAATAGTAGACCTGTCATCTATTTAATATTTATATAAATTTTTTTTCTTAAAATTTTGGCCCCACTGTAAAGAGCAATGAAAGAGAGAAGTGAAAAAGGGGAAAGGAGTTTATGGATATTTGTTTAGTATGGCCACAAACTCGTCTCCTGCAGAAACAAGCTCACGTGGTCCATACTAATTAACACTTTGATGTCGCTGATGGCAATTAGAAACCTTAATTGATGTTGGGCTCTGAGTTCGCTGAAGTTCTGATGCAGCGTAGAACCATACGACATTAATGGGTTCCGTTGACCTAATACTAACTAATGATCCCATCTTGCGTAAACTGTCGTCCAGAGTCGTCTCCAGAACCTGATAAACTATTTCCATCTCAGCTTATGATCAAACTTAAGCATTGCACAGTAGGGTAAAAAAACGTCCGTGGACAAATTAATTTTCAGAAGACAATTATTATCAGATTTTAACTTTTTGTTTAAATGAAATTCGCACCGATTTTTCACCTGATTTGAGAGGTTTCGTATCCTATTAAGATTTTGATTAAGTCATCCAAACTATCCCCTCTCATAATTTCCCACCCCTACTCCTCCTCAACTCTGCTACTTTCCTTTCCCTTACATCACCTTGCTAGCCTCTGCTAATACTTTCGGACGCCTACTAATATTTCTGAGCTTCTAATTTCCCTCTTCTACTCATCCTGATTTTCAATTGTTTCCTCTACTTCCCTTACTTAACCCACATCCCATCACTTATCTTTCTTCACACCCCTCTATTTCCTTTTTGTCCTCTCACTTCCTGACTCCTCCGTTAAATTCTTATGTCCCTCCTCTATTTTCACTCAACCTTCTCTATTTTACGTATTTCTCTTACATCTATTACTTTAATACTTCCTCTACTTTCCATATTTTTCGTAATTCCCTTATCATAATCTCCCTCACTTTCCCAAATTCCAGTCTCCACATCTCCCCTCGCTTTCCTTATCACCTTGTCTGTCAATTCCCCTGCTCCTCATTCTGTAGTTTTCCCTTCTTCTCTCATTTTATAATCAAAATTTCTCTACCCTTACTTTACGATTCACTACAAATCTCTAAATTCTGACTCCAGTACTTCCTCCTCTCCTCCATTCCATAGATAATAATTTCTCCTCTCTATAAACCTTTTCCAACATACCCTTTATACTTAACCATATTTCTAATCATTTTCCCTACTCCTTATTACTTTACTCATATTCTCATCCCAAACTTCCCCTGGTACCCAGTAATTCCCCAGTGCTCATTTCCCCTCACTTCCCCTAGTTTCCTTCTCCTTATTTCCCCCTCGCTTTCCGGAATCATCCCTTATTTTCGTACTTCTCCTCCCACATTTGCGTAGTTTTGCTTCACCATTTCTTTCAATGCTTTTACTGCCCTATCATCATTTCTCCTTAGTTTCTCTAGTTTTAATTCCACATTTCGCCTCAAATTCACCCTGATAATTTCCCCTCTCTTATTCTCACTTCCCCTGTTTAGAAAAATTACCATGGGGAGACCGATAAAAGGACGCATGACCAAAACTATGTGACCACATGTGAAAAACTAGGTTTTGCTAGTTTTTGGTGCTTTATTATAATTTTGTTCAGTTTTCTAGATTCAAATTGTTTCTAATATATCAAATACTACCTTATCTGATTAAATGAATTGTTGCAATAAATTAATAATTAAGTTTGAATAAATTGTTTAAACATATTATTAGGGTTCTTGGCAATTTTCGCAGAATAGGGTAAGAAAGTCGCAGTTAAAACCAAAAGAATCTACTTTTTGTACAGTTTTAAATTAGAGTTAGTTCATTCTCAATAATTGTGAACAGGCATAAATGTTTAA
The DNA here is from genome assembly GCF_010883055.1 of Belonocnema kinseyi. Lineage (NCBI taxonomy): Eukaryota > Metazoa > Arthropoda > Insecta > Hymenoptera > Cynipidae > Belonocnema > Belonocnema kinseyi. Next base: position 155,844,172 of record NC_046657.1, read on the forward strand.
ACAATTTATTGTTATTTTAAATACTATTTTCTCAAAATTATACAAGAGTATTGCATTTTTTTAAATGTTCCACTTTTTGTCAAATTTTCAGTCAGAGTAGGTAAATAATTAATAAAAGAAAAAAAACATTAATTGTTCAAACAATTCATTATCCTTGTCAATAATATATCCAACTAATAGTCTACTTTTCACTCAAAATAATTTAATAATTAATTCAATTCAGTAAAAATAATTATTTAAACAAATGATTATTATTAATGATTAATAATTGATTACTTAAACCAATAACTTAAAAAATTGTTTTATTTTATCAACTGTAAATATAAATACATCAATAATTTTAAAAATGAATCTGTACTTCACGTATAAAAATCTGAACGATAATTGATTTGAGAAAACGATTCTGAATGCGTTTAAAAATTGAGGATTTCTAGATTGTAACTGTTTCAATTTGAAAGTTACAATTTTAATTGTTTTATTTGGAAAATGTTAATTTGAAAAAGAAATTGTTACATTTTAATGTATAAATAACAATTAAAGGCTTATCATTTTCAAAAATTTTGCCTAATTTTAAGAGATATTTAGAAGTTTTAAGAAGAAAAAAAATTAAAAACTTGCAATTATTTCAAGTTATCTAAAGGAAATTTATTAAAATTGTTTTCAGAACTTCTAAGTATATTTTCTAAGTAATCAAATATTTCCTACAATTTTCGTAAAATCCTGCAAACATTTTGTTTCAAATTCGGCTGTCGGTATTTGCCCCAAAATTTCGGAAAGAATAGCCGAATTTTTTCGGTACACACACTTTGTTTAAATTATTTGAAATAATTTCAAGATCTAAATTTAACTTGAATCATTTTAAAACTTCTAAATATCTCTTAAAATCACTCTGATTCTTTCTACTAATAATAACTATTTAAAATAAAAATAATTCAACTTCTAATTTAAGAACTGGTCAATTTGAAAAAATATATTTTTCAATTTTTATTGTGTCTGGCTCAAAATTACTTAAAATAATATAATTTTCAACATTTGAAAAGTTCATTGTTTAATTCTTTAATCTCGAGTATTAAAAATTTTAAACTGGATTCATAGTTTTGGAACCTAGTCACCTTTGAGCTCTATAATTTATAAAAACTCTAAGTTTTGCAGTTTACCTGCATTTCATTTAACATTGTTTAATTGAAAAATGTTAGTACCTTTCATTTTTTCCGTGTTAATTACTGAGAATTTGAATACATCATTTTTCAATTTAAAAACTTTTAACTTCAATTTTTAAAGTTTAAAATTTAAGAGTTCCACTTTGAATGCTTTAATTTCTTGTTTCTTGTTCATTACTTAAAATGGAAAAATGTTTAGAATAGAGTTCGATCGATTTTTTAAATTTCATTGACCGTGAAAAATGCTGTTGAATCGGAAAAAATGGTAAATGACCAGGAATTTTTTTCTTTCATCAAAACGGCCACCCTGAAGGAGGTACTTAGTACGTCAGCGAGGAAGTTCTAGGCGAGCTTATAAGAGGAGAAGAACAGCTAGCAGAAGTCGGTCGAGAAAATAAAGCGTTTGTCTCAGCGGCGGATTTAACGCTTTACCGCCTCTAGGCTATGCTGAAGTGCCTTTCCCAGAAGAGGGAAAAAGGTGAAAGAGAATAGTATTTTATAGACTGTAGTCTTACTCGCAATATATTTGATAAAACTTCGAAGAAATTTATTATTTAGAACTGCATAACATTATTCACAACATTATTTGAAGAATTTTTCATGCTGTCATCCTCTCACCCCTAAATTAGATCGAATGAAAAAAACTATGCTGTTTGTTGTTTGCTGCTTTCTGATTATTGTTTGTTATCTTTTGTTATTTGTTGTTTGTTGCTTATAGTTTTTCGTTTTTGTTTAGTATCTGTGATCTGTTGTTTGTTATCATCTGTTTTTTGTTTGTTGTTTTCTAGCTTTTGCCTGCAGTTTGTTATTTTTAGCTGTTTGTTGATTGTTGTTTGCTGTTTGGAGTTTGTTTTTTTCTGTTTTTTATTTTGTTTATTTGCTGTCATGTTGTCTTGTTGTTTTCTTCTTTGCTGTTTTGTGATCTTGTTGCTTTGTTTCTTTGCTGCCTTCTATTTGTTGTTTAACGTTTGTTGTCTTGTTTTTTTCTTGCTTGCTGTTTTGTGATCTTGTTGGTTTGTTTGTTTGCTGTATTGTTGCCTTGTTCTTTTTTGCTTTACTGGTTGCTTTTTGTTGTTTAATGTTTGTTGTTTGGTATCTGCTGTTTTGTTATTTTTTTGTTTCATGTTCGCTTTTTTGTTGTTTGTTGTTTGTTTTTGTTACCTTGTTTTTTTGTTACTTTGGTGTTTGTTGTTTTCTGTTTTGTTATCTTGTTGTTTTGTTACTTCGCCATTCTTTGTTTGTTAATTGCTGTTTGCTGTTTGGAGTTTGTAGTTTGTTTCTATTGTTTTCTGTTTGTTGTTTTGCTTATTTGCTGTTTGTTGTTTTGCTTATTTGCTGTTTGCTGTTTTGTGGCTTTGTTGTTGCAGTATACCAATAGCCAATATACTGATCGATATATGTTCATTGTTTTACACTTGTTGTTTTTTGCTTGCCGTTCGCTGTTCCATGTTATTTATTCGTTGTTTTTTTTAGTTTGTTTTTCTATTTCTTTTGTTTTTTTATGTGTGTTGTTTGTTGCTTGTTTTTGTTGTTTGTTGTTTGTTGTAGAATAAATAATAGACAATGTACGGTTGGTAACAATCAACAATTAACAATCAACAATTAACAATCAATAATAATAAAGAAAAAATCAACAATTCACAAATCAAGATGTCTTTTTTTAGTGGCAAGTACGTGTTTAACATTATGGAAGTCTGAAAATACGTTTTATCTTCTCTTTCATACCGCCAAAAAAATTAAGCAAGAAACATTGCACTTGCTTGCCTTTGTGACAAGACTATGCCTTTGCGGATGAAACGACGAATCGAATTTGCAATTGGAAAAGGCTCTCAGGTATTCCAATAATGGATGCAGAACAAAGAAAATTGAAAGTGCAACCGCATTTGAGACTGGAAAGTCCAGACATTAATTCAGCTATCTCTTCTCTCCTTATTTCTATTTCACGATTAATTTTTCAATTGAATTTTAAGGTGAATTCAATTTCTCCTGAGTAGTCTTGAGATTGTCAAAAAATAAGTGTTTAGAGGTTAATAAAGTCTTGCAAGTATCCCCCTTCCTTACCCTCCATTACATACTCTCCCTAAATACCCCTCTACTCACCCCGCTCTTGACCCCCTCCCAACTGCTTTCTCCTTAACTTCCCCCTCTCCTCGCTATCCCAGATAACAATCTCCTTCTCTGAATTTTTTCCCCAGCCGTCACTTCCCCTCACCTACTCACCCCAATTTATAATTATCAACCCTACAATCCCGCAGCATCCCTCACTTGTCCTACTTTCCCTTACTTATTTTCAATAATTCCCATCCGTTGAATAGCCCGCACTTCCTCACTCTCATTTCACGTCACTGCCCCTAATTCCTCTGTACTCCTTATTTCCCTAACTCCCCTCATTAATCAGAAAAAATCTGTGAATTCGATTGATATTTTTAACCCTCAAGTGCTACAACCCTAAATTTTCCGTTTTACCCAGAAAGGGTCTAGCAGACCCGAGCAAACTTCAAACTGATACATCTCCGGCTTAAATAGACTTAGTTCCATCTTTTTTTCAAAATTGTAGTATAGAGTCTCGGAAAAAAGTAATATTTTACATATATTAATTAAAATAAATTTGTATACCAAATATTTTGCAAAAATAAGAAGACTTAGGAAAAAAACACTCTGCCGAAAAAAAACGTCGGGGTTCCTGGGTCCTATTCTAACAACTGAGGGTTGAAATCACTGAAAAATTCAATAAACACCCCTAATATATTTGCAAACATTTTTAAATACATTAAAATCTTCGAACTCTATTAGGATTTATAAAAATTTCTTAATAGCCTTTATTCCCTTTTGAATTTCTTAGATATAAATTTCGTATTTGAAATACTTAAAATGGTTAGGAATATTTAGAAATAATTAAGAATTCCCTCTGAATAAAATAAATTATTTATTTCCTCAAAGTTGTCTAGAAAATCTTTGAAAATTGTAATATCCATTAAAATACTTGGAGGTCCTATGAAATTTTTTAAATCTTTTGAAATTCTTTTTAAGTTTCTAGCATTCTTGAAATATCCTCACAATTCTTTAAAATCCCTCAATTCTTGTTTAATTTCTTGAAATTTTCGGAAGATTTAGAAATAACTTAAAATCTGTAGGAAGTTTGTAATTCCTTTATATCCCTCGAAATATTATTTTTTTTCTCCTTAAAATATACAAAATTTACCAAATTTAATCTAAAAAATTATAGAAAATTCTTTGAAATTCATTGAATATAAATTAAATTCATTACTCAAAATTCTTCCAAAATAAATGACAAATCTCTAGGAATGTTTTAAATGGATCGAAAAATGTTATATTCTTCGAAATTCAATACAATTCTATGAATGTTGTGAAATTCCTTAAAATGCTTCAAAATACATTCAAGATTTTTAAAATCTCTTCAAGTTCTTTTAATATTTCAATCTAATGTGAAATCTCAAGAATCAGTTGTATCTTAAAAAATAATTTTGAATAATTTCAAGAATCTAAGTAATTTCAAAGAATTTTAATTGTTTCCAAGAATTTCAATGAATTCATAATTTCATGATGCTAAATTTAATCATAACAAATACTTAGTTTCGCAATTCAAAAGCATTCAAAATATTTCGAAGAATTAGAAAAATTGCAAAATGCATAAGAATTATAAGCATTAAAATTAATCGAAAGCATTCCAGAAATTCCAAGAATTTGAAAAATTAAAAATAATTTACAGAACTTATGGGATTTTAAGCCGTGAATTTTAATTCTAACTAATGCTTATTTTATAATTCCAAAAAATTAACAATAATTTGAAGAATTCAAAATAAATTGAAAAATCTATAAGAATTCAAACAAATTTGTAATTAAAAAAAATAAAACTTAAAGAATTAAAGAGTATTTAAAGAATTTGAGATATAAAACCGAATTTTAGGAATTCAAAAAATTAAAAAGAATTCAAAGAATGTATATCATTCTTATTTTTTAGCCCTTAAATTCAATTATAATTAATCATTAGTTTTTCAATTCAAAGAATTAAACGGAATCGAAAGGATGCAATGGATTCAAGTCATTTTAACGAATTCAAGTAATGGATTAAAATGTATTTTTTCAACAAATTCAAAAGGCTTTAAAGAATTCGAGGGAATTCTTAATTTTAATTATCTAAATTCAATCAGGACTAATACTTAAAATTAAAAAAGGTTTCTAAAAATTTCAAAAGATTCTCTCAAATTTTAAAAAAGAGCAGATGAAACAAATTTTAAATGAAGTAAATTTTAAAAATATTTAGAAAAATTCAAGAGACTTAAGAAAAACTTTCGAAGCCTCGACATAGTTTCGAAATATTTCTAAAGAAAATACAAATTTTCTTAAAATTCCTGGGATAATTAAGTAGATTTTATGGCGATTTTAAAAATTTTTTAATGATTGAAAAATTCGATATGTTGACAATGGATGGTATGGAAAAAAGCTTTATATTGGTGAATTTCCATTAGCACTTAGATTAAGAAACTACAGTATTTGTACAATTAACAAAAATGTTGAAAAAGGATTCAGTGTTACACAACAACATTTTTTTATTTCTTTCTAGGCAATATTTCATTATACAAAACTTTTTTTTTAATTAGTTAGCGCCTATCATTTTTTAAAATAAAATAGAAATAAAGTTACGTAACAGTATTGAAGGGAGATGAAGGTCAACAGGAAATGTGACAGCCTGTTAGATGGGATTAAACCCATTAAATCATTCTCTAATTCTGTAAAAATGATTTTTAAAAAACCAATTTAAAAAAAGCATGCAAGTTTAGCTTTTTTTTAAAGAAAATTTTCCTTTGAGTAAACTTTCTGGAGTAAAGTAACATGCCTTTGCTGGTTTGTAATTATTTGCAAGTTGCTCCTTTTACGATGACGTAAACTTTCCATATTTCTTGAGCATAACTTTTTATTTGTTGCGTGCAAGAAAAAATCTGCATTAAACAGAATTACGAGAAAATTCTGTATACATTCGTCCATAAAAATGTTTATCGCTTCTCGCATTTGTCCATTTTCATTACAGTCAGATATCCTCGTGAATCATTTGCAGACAATATTGAACTGAAAAACTCGATTCGGCTTTGCTAAATGTGTATCTACGGTACTGCAAATCCAAGCATTTGTTTTATTTTTATTTAAAGTGTGTGAATACTGCTGATCGTCGAATAAAAAAAAAACAGGAAAAATGAAGGCAGGAAATTTCGTTAAACTATTTTGTAAAATAACGGTAGATATTTCTCAACCCCTAGGTGTACAATGACTCAAACGATCAATATAACGTTCACTCAGTAAAATGAAAATGTTACAGTCCGCTGAAAATATAATAGGAGATAAAAAAGAATTGCGATAATAAAATTCTGATTGCGTAATCGTTCAGGATGAAAAAACATGTTTTTTAATTGCAAACTTCAGCACATGAATATTTTTAAGCCAAAAACAGTATTACTAATCATTGTAAAAACGATAGGGTATCGATTTTATAAAAACAAATTTTTAAGAATATTAGTTTTAGCATGCAATGTCAGATAACAGGAGTTGTCAGTGATTTTTAAATAATTCGAAGGTACATAAATACGATTTTTTTTGTATTCTTGACAAGATGGCGCAAATAGTACATCTTTTGTAGGTTGCCAAAATTAAACGCTTAAGAGGACTTTGTTTCAAATATTATTTAAAATACTAAAAATTATTAATTAATAAAAATGAAAATGTAAATGATTAAGGAAATAAAATTATTGAAGAGTTCTGCTGTCCTAAATTTCAATCGTGATATTTGTCCTCTGGTTTTTTCGAAGGTCTCGTTGTGCTAATAATTAATCCTGAAAGTCAAGGTAGTAAAAGAATATCTTGCTTGAGGATTTTTTAATGAGAAAACAAAAGATACACATATGATATCAAAAAAGTCCTATCATACTAAAAATTAATCCTACTAGTCGGTGTTTAAAAAATACATCTTTCCCGAGAAAGTTTGATAAACAATTATAATACTAGATTACCGGATGATTTCACAAAAGTTTTGGCATGCTAGTAATTAATCCTGATATCCCAGGTATTAAAAGTAAATCTTTCCTAAGGAAGTCTGGTTAAGGATAAAATTTTAGGATACCCAGATTATTTTAAAAAGGTATTGTCGTACCAAAACTAAACTTGGTAGTCCAGGTATTAAAATACATTTTTCCTAAACAAGTTTGGTTGAAAACTAAAATTTAAAATTAACAGATGATTTTATGAAAGTTTCGTTAAGCTAATAATTAATCCTGGTATTCCAGGTATGAAAAGTACATCTTCCTTAAAGGTTTTTGGTTAAGATCTCAAATTCAAGGTAACTTCTGGTTTGTTTAAAGGCTTTGGCGTCCTAATAACTAATCCTGGTATGTAAGACATTTAAAGAATATTTTCTCCGAGGAAGTTTGGTTAAGAAATAAAATTTAAGATACCCGGATGATTTAAAAAAAGTCTTGTTGAATTAAAAATTAATCCTAGTAGTTGAGATATTAAAAATATTTCTTTCCTGCAGAATTTTCGTTAAGAATTAAAATAGATGATTACCGGATGATTTTATAAAAATTTTAGATGCTAATAATTAATCCTGATAGTCCAGGTAAAAACAATACATTTTTCCCGTAGAAGTTTGGTTAACAACTAAAATTTAAGATTAGAGGATGATTTGATTAAAGTGTCGCCATGCTAATAATAATTAAGAGCTAGAAGTCCAGGCATTAAAAGAACATCTTCCGCAAAGCAATTTGGTTAAGATATAAAATTTGAGATACCTGTTAATATTTTGAAATCACTTGTTATGCTAATAATTAATCCTGCTAGTCAAAATATTAAATGAACATCTTCACCTAGGAAGTTTGATTAGGAAATGAAAAAAAGATACCTAGATGGTTTTGAAAAGTCTTGCCGTGCCAAAAATTAATCTTAATAGTCGGCGTTTTCAAAATATTTCTTTCCCGATGAAGTTTGGTTAAGAATTAAAATAGAAGATTACCGGATGATTATACAAAAGTTTTAGCAAGCTAGTCATTAATCCTGATAGTTCAGGTATTAAAACCAAATATTTTTCGAGGATATCTGGTTATGAATTGAAATTTAAGATTTCCAGATGATTTCAAAAAGGTATTGTCGCACAAAGAATTAGGCATAGTAGACTAGGTATCAAAACACGTTTTTTGCGAGAAAGTTTGATTGACAACTAAATTTTAGGATTAACGAATAATTTGGTGAAAGTTTCGTCATGCTAATTATTAATCTTGATAGTCTAGTTATTCAGAGTACATCTTCCCCAAAGCAGTTTAGTTAAGATGTGAAATTTCAGGTATTCGCTGGTTTCTTAAAAGGCCTGCTCGTGCTCATAATTGA
>NC_046657.1:155852823-155875126 GCF_010883055.1 Belonocnema kinseyi
TTTTCCAAACAAGTTGGGTTGACAACTAACATTTAATATTAGCGGAAGATTTAAAGAAAGTGTCGTCATGCTAATAATTATTCCTGGTGGTCCAGGTATTAAAAATAAATCTTTCCTGAGTTGTCTGGTCAAGAATTAAAATTTAAGATATACAGATGATTTAAAAAAGTCCGTCTCGTACTAAAAGTTATTCATAGTATTCCAATGACTAAAATACATTTTTCCAGAGGAATTTTGGTTGACAACTAAAAGTTGAGATTAATGCATGATTTGATAAAGGTTTTGTCATGATGATAATAATTAATGCTAGTGGTACAGGCATTAAAAGTACATCTTCCCCAAAGAAATGTGTTTCAGATATAAAATTTGAGGTACCCGCTGATATTTTGAAATCCCTCATTATGCTAATAATTAATCCTAGATGATTCTGAAAAGTCTTGCTGTAGGAAAAACTAATCCTAATAGTCGAGGTTTTAAAAATATTTTTTTCCCGGTGAAGTTTGGTTAAGACTTAAAACAGAAGTTTACCGGATGATTTTATAAAACACGCCATTAATAATTAATCCTGATAGTCTAGGTATTAAAAGTGAATCTTTACTGAGCAGGGCTGGTTAAGGATTAAAATTTAAAATTTTCCAGATGATTTTAAAAAGGTATTGTCGTACTAAAAATTAATCATGGCATTATAGGTATTAAATTACATTTTTCCCGAAAATGTTTTATTGAAAACTAAATTTGAAGATTAACGGATGATTCGATGAATGTTTCATCATGCTAATTATTAATCCTGATAGTCTAGGTATTCAGGGTACATTTTCCCCAAAGAAGTTTAGTTGTGATCTGAAGTTTATTGTATCCGCTGGTTTTTTAAAGGTCTGGTCGTGCTAATAATTAATCCTGTCAGTCAAGAGATTAAAGATGATTTAAAAAAGTCTTGTTATAAAAATTAATCCTAATAGTCAAGGTATTAAAAATACATGTTGCCAGTTCAAGTTTGTTTAATAATTAAAATAGATGATTACTTGATGGTTTTATAAAAATGTTGACATGCTAATAATTAATCCTGATGGTCCAGGAATTAACAGCAAATTTCTTTCAAAATGCTTGATTAAAATATGAAATTTAAGGTATCCGCTGTTTTTTTAAAAGCCTCGTTGTAGTCAAGATATTAAAGAATACTCATAATTTTAGTGATTAATCTGGATAGTTGAGGTATAAAAGTACATCTTTCCTAAATAAGTTTGTTTAGGAACTGGATTTCGAATTCCCGGAGAATTTTTCAAAGGTCTCGTCTAAATTAAACTTAATTATGATAGTCTAGATATAAAAATTATATCCTCGTAATCTAGGTAATGAAATTACATCTTCTCTTGAAAAAGGTTGGTTAAGAAGTGAAATTTAATACACACGCATGATTTAAAACAGGTTTTATCGTACCAAAAATGAATTCTGGTAGTCTAGGTATTAAAAATACATAATTTCTGAGAAAGTTTGGTTGACACCTAAAATTTAAAATGAACGGATGATTTTATAAAAGCTTCTTCATGCCAATAATTTATCCTGATAGTCTAGGTATTAGAGATAAACTTTTTCTGAAAATTTTTGGTTAGAAACTGAAACTTAAGATACGCTGATGATTTTGAAAAGGTTTCGTTATACTTCAAAGTAATCCTTATAGTCCAGATATTAAAATACATCTTCCTCAAGAAAGTTTGGTTGAGAAATAAAATTTAAGATGGTCAGATAATTTTATGAAAGTTTTATTATTCTAACAATTAGTACTGGTAGCCGAGGTATTAAAAATACATCTTCCTCGAAGAAGTTTCGTTAGAACCTGGAAATTAGGATTCCCGGATGATTTTTCAAATCTCTTCGTACTAAAACTTTATCTTGTTAGTCCAGATATCAAAATTATATCTTGCCTTAGATAATTTGGTTAGCATATATAGGAACTGAACTGTAAGATACCCGGATGATTTTATAAAGGACTCGTCGTCCGAATAATTAATCCTAGTGATCCAGGTAATAAAAATACGTCTTTCTCGATGATGTTTGGTTAAGAAATAAAATATAAGAATACCGGATTGTTTGAGAAAATTTTTTTTATGCTAATAATGTATCCTAATAATCCAATACATTTCAATCCAATCGAATTTATTTCAATCTATTCATTCAAATCCAAATCAATATACTTTAATGCAATACAATGCAATACAATTCACTTAAAGCCAATCCAATACGAACCAATCGTCTCCAGCCCAATAAAATGAAATTCATATCAATCAAACCGAATGAAATTCATTCCAGCCCAATGAAATCTATTCCAGTCCAAAGCAACACAATCCAATCTATCCATTACAATCCAATTTATTTAAATCTACTCAAATCCACTCATCCAAATTAATTCAATCTAATCCATTTCATTCTGATCCAATTTATTCCAATACAATTTAATTCATTCTAATCCAAACCACCTCAACCAAAATCCACTGCAATTCAACCCAAATCATTGAAATCCAATCCAATCTACTATAATCGACTACATTCCAATTCAATTCAATCCAATTCAATACTAAGCAATTTAATAAAATCCATTTCAGTCTAATCCAATATAATTCACTCTCATTCGATTAAATCCACTTTAATCCAATATAAACCAATAAAATTCAATCCAATTCATTCTAGTCCAATGAGATTAATCTCAGTCCAGTCCATTAAAATCCAATATATTCCAATCTACCCCAACCCCCTTCCCTCAAATCAAATACATGTTAATCCAATTTATTCCAAGCCATTTCATTCCAATGTAATTCATTCCAATCTATTCTACTTCAATCCAACCATATTCATATAATACCAATGCAATCCACTGTAGTCCAATACATAGTAATCTAATCTAATTAATTCCAATTCATCCACTTTAATGCATTTCACGCAAATCCACTCCACACGAATCCAATTACATCTAATCCGTTTTAATCAACTCCAATCAAATAAAATTCATTCCAGTTTAATCCATTTGAATTCATTCAATCCACACCAATCCACTGGTATCGAATTGAATTCAATACAGTCTAATACAATTCACTTCATATCAAACCAGTCCAATCCGCTTCAACCCACTCCAGCCCAATCCAATAGAATAAAATATATTTCAATCCAATTAAATCCAATCTATTCCAGTCTAATTCAATTCATTCCAATCTACTCCGATCCATTCCAGTCAACCCAAATCAAATCTACTCCAATCAAATCAAATTAGATTGAATCCATTTCAATCAAATTCACTTCAATCCATTCCATTTTAATCCAATAATTTCCAATCCAAGCTCACTCCGAACCAATGCAATCCAATATAATTCATTCCATTCCTATCCTATTCAATCAATTCCAATCCAATCTATTCCATTCCATCCCAATCCAATCAAATCTAATCCAATACAATTCAATCCAATAAAATTCAATCCAAACCATTTAAATTCAATCCATTAATAAAAAATATCGGCTGACAATTTTCCACCATTGAACATCATTGGCGACATAATTTGAGGAAAATTAGAAGAAACAAATTTTTTCTTTCTGCCTTTAAATGTCCACACGGGGAATTTGTTTATAAAATTAATAAAAAATACCGAATAATAATTTTCTATATATAAAAATCACTGGTAACATAATTTGAGGATAATTAAGAGGAAACGCGATTACTTTCTTGCTTTAAATATCCACACTAAGCATTTGTAGACCATTTGCTAAGTTAATTTGCTTATAAATATTCCAAATTTGCAAAATTTGCAAAAATATTCAAAATTGGTTAAGAATTACCACCTAGTTATTTTGAACCTCGTTTTTAGATTTCATCCCTCTGTTCGTTCTATCTAATGCCATAAGTTGAAAGAACCCTCGCTTAAGTATTCAAAAAGAAAATATTCTCTGGGGAGACCAAACGGATCATCCCGAGCTCTCATTCCAAGCCTTTTTGACAATTTCGATATGCAAACGCACATACGACATTTTTAGCAGCAGTCAAGCGTGAAGAACGGCAGCTGCAGCTGTCAAATGAAAGAACGACGTTTCGCGTTTTCCATCCTCCACTCTTTGTCGACAGGGAATTGTCTTCTTCCGCCTTTCCATCCAGGTATCTGAAAATGTTCATGCACATTATTTCATCTCGCGAGGAAGCGCAACCTTAACTATTGATCCACTGAGTCAGCCAAGTGTAATCGACAAAAGAAGACCACGGGAAAAGATCCCAAGGGAAAGAGACAAAAATTTAAATAATGTTTTTTTGACGCAAGCTTTCATTAAAATGTTCCTTATAAAAAAAGAATTATTGTTAAGTATTAAATCCAGTACTCGTTTCGCGAAAAGTTAATTAGATTTAATACTTACTAATACTTCTTTTACATACGGAAAAAAAATAATTAAGCCAACTATTTAGTAAGTGAGATATGATTTTGCTATTTTATTAGTTGATACTGCTATTTGATAAGTTAGTATAACAATTCCATTAGTTGTCGCGACTATTCAGTTAGTAACAGCAACTAAGTCAATGGTCGTCCCAACTAATGAAGTAGCAGTACCACATCTTACAAACTAAATAGTTGGCCCAACTAACCATTTTCTTCAGTGCATAAGGTATACTGAAAATCAAGATAAAATTTAAATCGTAAAAGGAGGAGGCAATCATATTTTTACAATCACAAGGTCAATGAACACTGGAAAAAAATAGTTAGTTTGGCCCACTATTTACTTTTTAAGATATGGGACTGTGATTTTATTAGTTGATACTTCTATTTTAGTAGGGGCTACAATAATTCCATTAATTGCCGTGAATATTCAGTTAGTGCACCTTTTTGATAAAGAATTCTCTAATTTTGTTGAAAAGGCGTCTTTTTTTGTAGTAAATTTATCATTGTATTATAAAAATTCATCTTTTTTTAGTTTAAAATTTCAGTTTTTAGGTTTGAATTCTTAAACTTTTTTGAAATGCATCATTTTGTTAAAAAATTAAACTAATAGATTTTAAAGTTCTACTGCTTTTTCAAAAATTTCACTTTTTGGTTTAGAATTCTAGAATTTTGTCAAAAATTCTTTTTCGTTATAGTAAATTCATCATTTTGTTTAAAAATTTATGATTCAACGTTAAAAATTAAAAATATTGGTGGTATTTTTTGGTCGTAAATAAATCTTTTGGCTGATAAATCCATCTTTTTAATTGAAACTTCAAAATTTTGGTAGTGAATTTCTTTCTTCAAAATTTAACTTGTTGGTTGAGAATTCTAAAATTTAATTAAAAATTTCTTTTTTTTTGTAGGAAATAAATTTTTTCTCTGAAAATTAATTTTTTGCAGTTAAAAATTCAACTTTTTTGTTGAGAATTCTTGAATTTTTTAGGAAATTTGTCTTTTTTGGCAGTAAATTAATCTTCTTGTTTAAGAATTTATCTTTTTCATTTAATAATTCAACTTTTTGGGTGAGATTTCTCGATTTTTTTATTCATCTTTTTGGTAGTAAATTAATTTGTTCTGTAAAAACAGCATCTTTTGTAGTTTAAAATTGGGTTTTTTTCTTCAGATTTCTTGAATTTGATTGAAAACTCGTTTTTTTAATACTTAATTATTTCTTTAAAAATTCATCTTGCTTAGTTAAAAAATGTAATTAAAATTTTGTTACGAAATCTTTTTTTTCGGTACAGGATTAATCTTTTTTTTTTTAATATTCATCTCTTTTAGTCGACTATAAGAGTTTTTGGTTGATAATTATTAAATTTGGTTAGAAACTCTTTGTTTTTGTTGCAGAGAATTAATCCTTGTGTTTAAAAAATTATCTTCTTTCGTTGCAAAATAAACTTTTGAGTTGAGAATTCTTGAATTTCTTTACAAATCAGTTTTTTTTGTAAGAAATTAATTTTTTAATAGAAAAATTCGTCTTTTTGGTTAAAAATTTAGCAACTAAGTTTGAGAATTGAGCTACTTTCTGATAAATGCATTTTTCGGTTCACGATTCAAGATTTTAGTTAAAAATTCATCATTTTGGTTGGAAATTGAACTATTTTGTTGAAAATTCCTTTTTTTTTTGTTGGAAAAACTACTCAGTTTGTAATACAGGTTTCTGCTAATGTATTAGTTGGGACAACTATTTACTTAGTTGCTAGTACTAACTGAATAGACACGGTAACTAATGGAAGTGTTTTACCCCCTAATAAAATAGAGGTATCAATTAATAAAATAGCAGTACCATATCTTACAAACTAAATAGTTGTCCCAATTAACTACTTTTTCCAATGTTCATTACCCTTGTCATTGTAAAATTATTATTGCCTCCCCCTTCAGAATTAAATTTTTCTCTTTATTTTCAGTATCCCTTATGTACTGAAAAAAATGGTTAGTTAGGCCAACTGTTTAGTTTGTAAGATTTGGTATTGCTATTTTATTAGTTGATACTGCTAGTTTATAAGTTCGAATAACAATTCCATTAGTTGCCTTGACTATTCAGTTAGTAAAAGAAACTAAGTAAATGGTTGTCCCAACTAATAAAATAGCAGTACCTTATATAAGAAACTGAATAGTTAGCTATACTAGCTATTTTTTTAGTGTATGGATCATCCAAACTACGTTACCAATTTTGGACAATTTGACCGTTGATTACGTAAACCCAGATTTTACATTTATACTTATTTTTGTGTTTTTATATCGCGTCAATTTGCCAAAATGCATATATTATCTACATAACTGTGTGGTGAATTATAAACTTCGAAACGCTACATTTTCAGCAAAAAATGGAATTTTAAAATTTTTGAATTAAAATATAACAATTAAAAATTTTTCAAAAACGCAATTTTCTACCATGTCTTTGATTTTTTTAACTAAATTACTGAACTTTTTAAACAAAATGACGAATTTTCTCTACAAACTAGTTGAATTATCAAATAAAAACTTTTTAATTTTAATAAAAAATTAATTTGGTATTTAATAAAATTAATTTAAAACAAAATAAAAGAACTCTCAATGGAAAAGGTAAATTTGCAATTGCTAGTGTAATTTTTCAAACAAAACAAAAGGAATTTTCAACAAAATAGTTCAATTTTCAACCAAAGTGATGAATTTTTAACTAAAATCTTGAATCGTCAACCAAAAAATGCATTTTCTAGAAAGTAGCTCAATTCTAAAACATGGTTGTTACATTTTTAAACAAAAAGATGAATTTTTTAACAAAAAATTAATTTTTTACAAAAAAATCATTTTTGAACAAATTCAAAAATTCTTTACCAAAAAGTTGATTTTTAAACGAAAAAAGACAACATTTTAAAGACAAAGATTAATTCTCTGAAAAATATAACTTTTAACAAAATTTAATAATTATCAATCAAAAACTCGAATATTCGACTAAAGGAAAGAAATATTTTAAAGAGAAGATTTATTCTCTATCAAACAAAATATTTTCTAACTAAATTTTAACTACATTTTTTAACGAAACAAGGAGAATTTTTACAGAAACAATTCATTAGGAACCAAAAAGACAAGTTTTTAATCAAGTTCAAGGATTCTCAAGAAAAAATCGAATTTTCAACTACAAAAGGTGCTGTTTTTACAGAAAAAAAATTAATTTACTACCAAAAAGATAAATTCAAAAAAATCGAGAATTCTCACCCAAAAACTTAAATTCTCAACTGAAAAAGAGAAATATTCAAACAAGAAAATCAATTTACGGGCAAAAGAGACAAATTTTTAATAAAATTCAAGAATTATCAAGAAAAAATCGAATTTTTAACTACAAAATATGCTGTTTTTACAGAAAAAATTAATTAAAAAACAAAAAAGATAAATTTAAAAAATTGAGAATTCTCAACAAAAAGTTGAATTTTCAACTAAAAAAAAAGTTTAAATAAGAAGATTAATTTACTGCTAAAAAAGAGAAATTTTCAAGATAATTCAAGAATTCTCAACGAAAAAGTTGAATATTCAACTTAAAAACTTAAATTTTTAGAGATAAAACTGATTTACCAGAAAAAAAACAACGAATTTTTAATTAAATTAAAAAATTAATTAATTAAGAAACAAAAAATTGAATTTTCAAGAAAGAAAGAAAAATTTTTATTTTTAATGAAGAAGTTCAACTATAAAACCTATTTGTAAAGTTGTTAACAGTTACCGTAAATTTATAAAAAAAGATTTATCTTAAAGTTTTACTAAAATCCAAGAATTCTGAACCATAAATTTTAATTTTTAACAAAAGAAGAAGAATTTTTAACTGAAAAATTAATTTACTACAAAAAAGTTGAAGTTTCAGCCAAAAAAATGAATTTATAAACCAAAATATTATTTTACGACCAACAAAGACTACTAAAAATTTTAATTTTCAACTAAAAAATATAAATATTCGAACAGCAAATTAATTTAAAACAAAAAAAAAAGAATTTTTGACAAAATACAAGAATTCTCAACCAAAAAGTGAAATTTCTAAAAAATTAGTTGAACTTTAAAACCTAGTTGTTTAATTTTTAAACAAAACGATGAATTTTTATAATACAAAGATTAATTTACTACCAAAAAAGATGAATTCTTAATAAAATTCAAGAATACTTTATCAAAAAGATGCATTTTTAACTAAAAAAGATCAATTTGTAAACAAAAAGATTAATTTTCTACCGAAAAAGACAAATTTTTAATAAAATTTAAGAATTCTCAACCAAGAAATTTAATTCTTTACTAAAAAAATGATAAAACGATTCCTTTTAAATGAAAATGAGAAAGCTCATTTTTCAGACCCCAATTTTCGGAAGCAATTTTTGTTAGAGACTTGTTTTTTAAACAATTATTTTTATTTTCTTCGAATCAAATTTGATAGAATATGGTATTGTTGACTAAAAATTTTTGAAATTATTCAAATCTAGTTTCCTCCATTTCATTTTCAATCTTGTAGGGCTTTTCGGAAAGCGGATGCGCCCTTCCAACTTTCACGCCCATCCCCCTTTGTATGATTTCATGCTTTTTGGCTCAGCTAAATGATGGATCTATTCATTTTTTTTGCTAAATCTGCTTTGCCAAAGCTTATGAGGTCGTAGATCCATTCATAAAGCTTATTCGTTTTATGACATATTTTCTTAGAAAATATCTTTTACACATATTTTTTGGCTCAAGGGGTAGCGCATTGTGGGGTTAACAAAGTCTATTTCGAAAAATAAATTTTTAGCCTATACAACTCATTTCATTTAATACGGATTTGCATTTTTTTCTAATAATAAACAATCTAGAAACAATTTTCAGTGCTGAGGATAATTAAAAATTATTTTTTTCACATTGTAAATAAATTGAGATGCAAAAGTCTAAAATGTAGAAAGAACTGATATTTTACAATAATTATTCAAAAATAGATGCCATTTGGCAATTATTAAAACAATTTTTATGACGAAATTCACATTTTGACTATTTTTCAAATAAATACGCTAATTTTTATTTTATGAAGTCCACCAAAAATGTCTTTTTGATGACTCTTTGTTATGGTACTTTTTTAAAATAAAATTTGTTTATAATTAATCATTCTTGTACATTTGGAAAGTATCACAGCAAATAGTCAAAAAGACATTACGAGTAGAATCTGTAACAAACATTAAAAATATTTGTTGATGAATAGCCAAACTCGAAACTTTTTATATTACTTTTTTAAAAAATTGATAAAAAAAAGTATCAAATGTAAGAATAATTCATATTTTATAACGATTTATTAAAAATAGATGCTCTTTGTCAATTTATGAAACAATTTTTATAAAGAAATTTACAGTTTGGCTATTTTGCAAATGAATACGCACCATGTTGTTTTAAGAAATTGACCAGTAATATTTGTTAATAATTAACCATTTTTGTCAGTTTGGCAAGTATCATAGCACAGTCATCAGAAAGACTTTACGAGTAAAATCCGTAACAAACATTGAGCGTATTTGTTGACAAAGAGCCAAGCGGACAAATTTCTTTATTACTTCATTAAAAAATTAATAATAAAAGCATAAAATTTAAGAACAATTCATATTTTATAATTATTAATTAAAAAATACGCTATTTCGCATTTATCAAATTTATTTTTATAATAAAATTCACAGTTTGGCAATTTTTCAAATAAATGCACTCAATTTTGGTTCGGGAAATTCACAGATTTTTTTTTATGATCCTTTTCTATGATACTTATTTTGTTCATAACTTTGTTAATAATTAATCAATTTTTTTCATTTGGAAATTATCATAGCCAAAAGTCATCAAAAACACTTCACGAGTAAAATCTGTAACAAGCATTAAGCCTATTTGTTGAAAAATAGCCAAACTCGGAATTTCTTTAAGAATATTGCTAAATTAATCAACAATTCTTAATAATTGTTCTATATAATTTCATTAAAAAAATTGCGCCCCTTAGTTGAAAAGTAGCCAAACTCTGAGTTTGTTTATGGAAATGTTTCAAATCATTATTAATTATTTAAAATATTTAAAGTATCGCAGCAAAGAGTTATGTAAAAAAAATTATTTAATTTCGAAAGAAAAATTGAGCTTATTCGCTCCAAAAACTTGTCGTAAAGATATTCTTAGTCGATTTCATATCAAAATTTAGCATATTCATTGAGAAATAGAGAGACGCTGAATTTTAAAAGAAAATTAATTAAGTATTTAATAATACTTGTACATTCGTAAAGGAACATAACAAATAGACATCAAAAAGATCTTTTAATTTGATTACTTTAAAAGATGAAGCATATTCTTTTAAAAATATAAAAACTGCGAATTTGTTTATGAAAATTGCTTAGGGAATTTATAAATAGCATATATTTTCCATTAATCGCAATGAAACAATATTTTCACTTAAATTTTATAACGAAATTCGGGATTTGAATTAGTTTATCATTTCCAATTGGAAAAAGAAGATTTTATCAATTATTTTTTCATAACGTAATAAATTTTGTTGTTAATTATTTCAATGCTTTAAAAATTATTTCCGGATTTAGTGCAGCTATAATAGCATTCTTTCACAACTATGAAAGTCTTAAAAAATGCTCATTCAGAAAACTTGAAAGAAATTCTGTTGCTAAATTAAAAATTGCAACATTTTTTATCAAAAGTCCAAACACCACCTAATGAGCTAATAAAATTTTCAATAATAACAATTTTTTCTATAAAGTCTCAGTTTCTTGTAATTATTTAATAACAATGCCCATTTATAATTATTGAGAAATTTAATTATTGAAATACCTATATCAAAACGCATTAAAATAGCAACAACAAAAAAACCTGCTTTGATAGTGTAAAATAACTCTACCTAACTATTTGTTTACGAGTTTGTTAATAATGATAACAATTTTTACAAAAAATAAATTTTAATTTATTTTCAAATAGCTTAATAATTCAAAAAACTATGAGATCGACAAAAATTAGAAATCTACTATTTGTTTATTAAAATATTTGTAAAAATAGTTATTGTTCATATCTTGTTATTTCATAGGCTAATCATTATTTCTGTGGGAGATTTACCCTTTTTCAGTTAAAAAAAGGCTTTTTTGCAGTTGAGTACTAAGTTAAAGTAATTTTTTATATAATTTATTTATGAAAATTTAGATGAATCTTGAACTAAATATTTATGTTCTTGAAGTATATTTGCTTTTAATGTCGATACATGACGATTTCATTTCATTTAGAAATTTTATAAAGACTTTAAAATAATTTTTATCTTATGATTAAAAAAAAAACTTAAATTGTAATTTTTTAAAGATTTTGGCAATTGTTCTAAGAATTTAGAAAGGTTTCAAGAAAATTTATGAAATTTTCCTAAAAATCCTGAGAAAACTCCAAATAATTTTTATTCAGAAAAATTAATTTGAAGAAAATATTAAAAAATATTTAAAAACATTTCACATGATTTCCTAAATTTTCAAAATATTCTGAAAAAATTAAAGTAATTCTTTTAATTTTACAGAAAAAGAAATCTAAGGAAATATTTCAATCATCTAAAATGATACTTTGATGTTAAAAAAAAACAATAATGAGTTATAATTTAACATCCGTTACAAAAGTTTTGAAATAAAGTTTTGGGTTTTGAAGATCACAATGAAAATGAAGAAAGTTTTTAAGAATTTTGAAAGGTTTAAAGAAACTTTAAAAGATTGTTCTTAAAATTAGGGTTATACACAGAATTAAAATTTTCTAACCTAGGGATGAAAATATTTTTCCAATCTTTTTCTGGATCTATAAACTTAAGAGACGTTACTATAAAGAAAAACACATTTTTTATTTTGTAATTTCGGTTTTAAAGGAAAATTTTTTGCCGTTACAATTCATCTTGTTTCTAAAGTTTGTATTTATTTCAGACAAAAATTTTTTAAATCATGAAAAAATTTTTATATTTTCGAATTCTTTTGGTACTTTAAATCTCCTAGTATCGAGCTAAGCTCTTTAAAGAAAAGAGAATTCACAATCACAAAATTACAGTGGTAGATGTTTTGAGTTTTAATTCCAAAAGGTTTGCACACGAATGTGAAAATAATATAAAGACCCAACGCGTAGCGCGAGATCAATGCACAATCGAGCGCGAAAAGAGGACCCTGTGAGCGTGACAAAAGGCACTTTTTCGTTACCATATTTTATCCCATAAGGACTGTGCAGCCTAAAATACATTAAATCTACATTGACTCATTTTAAGCATTAAAATTGATGTGGAATCCTATGAGTTTCCATCTGTTACAATAACTTTCTATTCCCGTATACTAAAAACATAAACTTTTTTGCACTCTCATAGAATAGAAACTTTATCATCTTTTTACAACTCTTCAGTAATAGTTACTGCTTTTAACTGCGAGGCATTCAAACCTTCGCAAGAAAACAATTTATTCGCATTCCCACGCTAGCGTGTAATAATGTTGAACAAGAAAAAAAACTTTTTGCAACCTCGATAAAACACTATGTGTAAAGAACTGCTCTTCTTCAGAGACTTATTCCACACAAGGTGAAAGAAAAAGAAACAGGGACTGAAAAGGGAAAGAGAATCAGAGGGTTCACAGGCTTAAGACCGACACGTGACTAGATTGTTTAGGATGTTCCAAAGCCAGATAGAATTTTGAACCTGAAACACTGCACGCATGGTTGCCTTTACATAGCTAGCTTTATGGTTTTCATTCTTTCGTTCAACTCTGTGATAGTAAGAATACATTCCAATTTTATTAAAAATTTACCGAAAGGCTGAATCAAATCTACCTTTAATAACTCAAATTTCGGGGGGGGGGATTATTTTATGGCAAAGCAAGACCAAATAAGTGGCTGAAATTAGCCTGAAATTAGGCAATTAACTGGATTTGAGAATTTCCCGGAATTCACTTCATTTGGAGAATTCACAAAATTTATGGAATTTATGTCGTTCACGAAATTGATGGAATTCGCGGAATTAATGAAATTTATGGAATTCATGGAATGCGTTAAATTTATGGAATTCATGAAATTCACTAAGTTCATTGAATTCATGAAGTTCATGGAATTCTCGAAATTAATTGAATTCGTGGAATTCACGGAGCTAAAGGAATTCACGGAATGAATATACCGGCCTGAATTCATGGAATTCATGAAATTTCTTGAATTTTTGGAATTCATGAAAGTGACGTGATGCTCATTGCAATTAGAGATTTCACTGAATTTGTGGAATTCACGGAATTCATCGAATCACGGAATTCACTAGATTTAGTAATTCACGGAATCTGCGTAATTGATGGAATTCGCTGAATTAATGGAATTCATTGAATTCACGGCATTTACTGATATAATGCAGTTCATGGAATTCACAAAATTCGTGGAAAAACGAAACCTAGTGAATTCAAGGAATTCACGTAATTCATATAAAGCTCTAAATTAATGAAATTGATGAAATTTCTTGAATACGTGGAATTCAAAGAATTGACGGAATTCATGGAAGTCACGGAATGCACATTGAAATTAGGGAATTCACTGAATTTGCGAAATTCGTGGAATTGATCAATCTATGGAATTCACATAATTTACGAAATTCACAGAATTCGTAGAATTTGCGAGACTAATGTAATTCTTGAAATTTATATAACGCCCGGAATTCATCGGACTCATGAAGTCAAAAATTCAGGGAAGTCCCAGAATTCGCTGAATTCATTGAATTTAATGAATTCGCTAAATTTATAGAATCCACGGCATTCATTAATTTCACAAAATTCATGAAATTTAAGAAATTAAATCCATAGAATTCATGGAATTTGCGGAATAAATGAATATCTCGAGATTCACGGAATTCATACTATTGAAGGAATTCTTGGAATTCATAGAATTAGAGGAATTCACGAAATTAAAGGAATTCGATAAATTCAGGGTATTCTAGAAATTCACGAAATTTATGGAATTCACGGAATTTGTGAAATTTCTTGAATTTTGTGAATTATGTAAATCCTTTGGAAATCGTGATTTTCTTAAATTCGCCAATTCCGTTGATGCCATGGACTTTTTGAATATCTGGCATACATTAAATTTCTTTAATTCTGTGAATTTTTTAAATTCCGTGAATTCCTTGAATTTTTTCAATTCCGTGAACTCCTTTAATTCTGCGAATTTCGCGAATGCGGCGAAATCCGTCGATTGAATAAATTATGTAAATTCCCTGAATTCTATAAATTCCTCTGAAACTTAAATTCTTTGCAGTCCGTAAATTTCGTGAAATCCTTAAATGCAATAAATTGCGAGAATTCTTTGAATTTGTTGAATTCTGTGAATTTCTCGAATTCATGAGATTTCGTGAATTCTGCTAAATCTGTCAATTTAATTAATCGCGTGAATACTGTTAATTCGTTGCATTCCGTGATTTCCTTAAATTTTGTGCATTTCTCGAATTTCATGCATTATGGGAATTCCTTTAATTCCATAAATTCCTGGAATTCCATGAGTACGTGCAAATATGTTAGAGGAGTGTTACTTGCGATTGGACATGTATAGTAAAATTCCAATACATGTGAGGTACCATTTCAATCACGAATATTTGGAAACTTAAGGGGAATTCCTACTTTGTTGGGCCGATATCCAGCTGTTTTTGTTGGGAATATTTTTTGAGGAAAGTATAGAAGATGAAAGGCTGAAATTTTCCACAATTGTTTGTTCGTATTTATTGTAGTACTACAAAATTTGTTGGGTCGTCACATAAAAAGGGGGAGGGGGCACCCATTAATGGCGAGTGGTCGGCGTCGACTTTTCCCGCTCGTGGAAGATCTGTCCGCCGTAGAAAAATCTGAAACAAAAAATCATAATATTTTCTTAATCTATACACTATAGCGCACAAAGTAAACTACAATGCAGAAAAACAATTAAAAATGAGGAAGTTATGAGATTTTGAAAAAAATGATTTTTTCACGTTTTTTTTTGCTACTAATTTTTTTTTTTTAACAAACAATTTTCAATATTTTTTTATGATTGTAGTCTAATTCGTGCGGACAACTTCTGGAAACATGTGAAAAAAGTTTGATAGCGATTGCTTAATTTTTGCGCCTTGTGGGACTTCCACCAACACGGAAAACGTGGTTTTGAGAAAAACGCGTTCAAAGTTTTTCATAAAAAACGCAAAAAATTGTGTTGAACTTTTGCGAAAAAATTACAGTTATTCATCATTTCGTATTTTCCCTTGGTCGATGATTTCAAATCTGCCATCAAATTTGCAAAATTCATTTGTTTAAAATTTTTATAAATAATTTTTTTTTTTAAATTACAATTTTTGAATGATGCATATGCTTTCCATAGCTTTCAGTATCAATGATTTCAAATTTGGTACTATTTTTGAAATAAAAAATTATTTAAACAATCTCTGCTCAAGTCAAAACTTCGCCATGTTATAATACTCTCTGATGGAATTACTGCATTATCCTATGGTCCATAGACTATTTCTCGAGTAGTGTGCTCTAGCCAGAGAAGTGTTGTAATTGCCTTAAGGCAAATACGGTAGTTGCTTTAAACTAACCGCTTTAACTAAACACTGGCAATAAAGCCAATTTGCGAGTCACTTAACGCTTCAGTGGTAAATCAGAATTAGACTTTTCAATCCCATTACAAAAATAAATAAATATTAAATCAGGCAAAATCACGAGGTGTAATCTCGGTGTGCGAAAAAATAAGGATCGCTAAGGGTAAAGAAAAGATAAATAATTTCTAATTTTTCTCCTTATCAATTTTAATTTTTACATTCTCATCAGAGAAGGTATTAGATTTGTGCAGGCGCGGATCCAGAGAAGGGCTTTGGGAGGGGAGAAGCAATAATTACCCTCTCCCCTCCACTCTTAAGGGGGTGGTTAATGATCATGTTTAAATTATTCTTAGCTCGGTTCAAATCCGGGCTGAGGCAGATTTTTTCTTGTTTTTAAACAATTATTTGTATGAGAAACTCGTTTTAACGACTCAAAACTAGTATTACCTATAAATGAGCGCTATCATTCTCAATGTCCTCAATTAAAGAATAAGTCAACAAGTTTATGAATTTTCAAAAATAATATCATTTCAAGCAATTTTAAGTTAAAAATATTAAAAAATGAAATATTACAATTTTTATCGAACACTTTTAAGTTAGAAGTTAAATTAATTTAATATTGAGTCGTTGCAAATATATAATTATTCAATTGTTATTTATAGATAGAATTTTTTTATTTTAAGTCTTTTCAAACATTTTATAAAAGTATATTTTCTTACTAAAAAATCACTTTAAATATTTCCAGGCACCCCCAAAAAAAATCATGATCTCGAAATATTTTTAAATGCCTAAAAACCTACCAATTTTGTATTAAAATCTTTTTGAAAATCTACATTTTCTTTTAAATGTTTTGTAATCTTTACTTTCTTATTTTTACAGTTTTTGAAATTTTTAAAAATCTTTTCAAATACTCTCTTGAAATTAATTTTTCATAATAAAAAATGATTTACAATTTTGTAAGGAATCTAAATAATTTGTTTTATATTTTGAAACCTTTTAAAATGCTTGAAAAGCTTCTAAATTTGTTGTTTGAAATCTTAAAAAATCTAAATTTTGCTTGAAATTTTTTGACATCCTTTAAAGTTTCAACTTATTTTTATACTTGTTCGAAACTTCTCAATATCTCTTAAACTTATCCCTATTTTCTAAAATTCATAACTATTCAATTGTTATTTATTTATCAGAGTTTGCTATTGTTTTGAAATATTCCTAAATATTCTGCTGAAATTAATTTTTCGAAATAAAAAAATCATTTTGAATTTTACCAGGAATATTAAGACAATTTTTTAATATATTAAAACCTTTCATAATCTTTAAATGGTTCACAATGTCAATATAAAAAATCTGCCTGCTACGCGGGCACATTCTCATCGCACTGTGCGCGCGGCTCGCAAGTTTGAGCACGCCTAGGGCGCGCAACTGTTGGTTCTCCCGCTTCGCGCTCGATGTTGTATTTATTTCGCGCTCGATTTTACTTTTATGTCGCGCTTCGCATTCGATTATGTATTAACCTCGCGCTACGCGATTTAAAATTAAGACTCAAAACATCCACCGCTGTAATTTTGTAATTGTGAATTCTCTTTCGTTAAAAGAGAGTTTGAGCGCACTTACGGCACGTGTCTGATGGCAATCGCACTCCACACTTGATCTTTGCATTTCTTTCGCATTCGGGCACAGACCTTTTAAAATCAAAGATGAACGGACCGACAACTTTAATTTTGTGATTTTGAACTCTCTTTTGTTAAAACTCTTTTGGCTTTAACGAACACATTCTCACCACGTATCTCGTTCTTCGCACTTGATTTTGTCCAACATGTAAACTTTTCTTCATTATACACAACACTTTTATATCAATTATAATACATTCTTTAAGTAACTCTGCCTGGGATTACTTATTAAAAAATTGCAAAATAAAAAGGAAATTTTATTTATCATGATTATTTTTGTATTTGTTTCTTATTTTGCTTTAAATTGTATTCTAAGCTCCTCTGAAACATGCATGATTTCAATAAATATATATCATTACAATTCATAATATGCATAAAAATTGAATCATACTAATTCTTATTTCCTTGTTTTTATAATTTTTATTTTTAATGTTTTTTACGATTAAATAAAAAATACTGCGCATCTGCATAGGGTCTAATGCAGGAACGTATATAGGGTCCTATATGGGAGCCTATGTCCTCTTTTGTCTTTTTTGCGCTTTTTCCCAAAAGTTTATTTTTTGATTTTGTATCTTATGTTTTACAATTCAAAGAAGATCTACTCGTCCAATCGAAAAATGATTAATAATAAATTTATAGATCTTTTTAGGCAAACAACTTTTGTCTGGTAATTTAAGGTCACACCTTGAGTCGTTTTTTCAAACAAATTATATATTTTTATTTCGAATGATATTTTTTACGACTAAAGCAAAAACTACGTGTCGTAACCAAAATTATAGCACTTTTGTGGATGAGCAATTTTTGTCTCATTTTTTTCGTAGCTTATATCGAAAAATGATTCATTATAAATTTGTAGTTCTTTCCAGGGCGCGCAATTTGAGCTTTTTCATTTTTTTCGTATCTTGCATAATTTGACCAAAAAGTGGAATTTTTGAATTTTTAATTATTTTTGGTACGATCAAATTTTGAATTTTAAACTTTTGGACCAAATTAAAAAAGTTTTTATCATAATCTTGGAGGGCTTTCAAAAAGCAACGTTTTTCTTTTTCTGACTTTTTTCATATCATGCGTTGTTTGGCTTAAAATGTTCATTTTAGTTTGTTTTTTTGGATTTTGAAAATGCTTTAACTCTAATGATTTTCTTTTTATAGAAAAAAGTCATAAGGATAAATTCTTTGCAATTTTGAGTACCATGAATAACCGTTCATAGAATTTTGAAATCTTGATAAAATGAGGTCTTCAAAATTTTAAAAACGTGCTCAATTATTGATTTTTGATCCAAAATAGATGGTTCACGAAATTGTTCTTTCTTTTAAGGCCTTAAAAAAGTGTGCCAAAGCAGAATCCAATCTGATCAATTTTTTGAAAGTTATCGTGCCTACAGAATACAGACTGCAAATTTTCATTTTAATTTTTTTTTGGAGTTTGAAAATGCTATAACTCTAGTAATTTTTTATTTTCCGAAAAAAGTCATTGGGATAAATTGTAAACATTTTTTTATATTATGAATAACCATACAGAGAATTTTTGAATATTTTAAAAAAGTGGTCTCAAAATTATTTAGGACACTAAACGAGTGTACCAAAGGGCAATCCAATAGATTACTTTTTTCAAAAGTTATCGTGGTCACAGACAGACAGACATACATACAGACAGACCCATTCGTAAAAACCGGTTTTTCAGATTCATGGGGTTCTTTAATTTTTTAAAAATTGCGCACAAATGTGTCCTTTTTCCAAAAATTTATTCTAAAAGTTTAATTTTTATATTTTCAATCTTATTTTTTACGATTAAAAGAAAATTCACTCGTCCTATTAAAAAATGATTAATAATAAATTTATAAATCTTCTTGGATGAACAACTTTTGTCTTTTAATTGTCGTGCATACCTTGTGTCGTTTTACAAAAAATATTTATTTAAAAAAATGTGTTAAAATAATCTAATTTTTTTTATTTTAAAGATTATATCTTACGACTAAAGAAAAAACTAAGTGTCTTCGAAAAAATTATTCATGAATAACTGGAATGAGTCCATTTTTTTCGTAGCTTGCGTTGTTTGTCAAAAAAATTAATCTTTTTAGTTTGATTCATTTACGAATAAAGAAAAACTGCGCTTCCTATGAAACAGTAATAACAAACATTTGTAGCCTTTATTTGGATAAACAGGTTTTTTTTGTAGCTTATGTCGTTAGTTCAAAAATTTGATTTATGTTTAATTTTTAATATTCTTTTTTACGACTAAAAACAAAAACTACGCATCCTATCGAAAAGTGATTGTGAAAAACTTTGTAAATCTTTTTAGGGCGCCTAATTTTATTTCGTTCGATTTCTTTGTATCTTGCATAGTTTTACCAAAAAACGGACTAAAATTTTCATTTTAGTTTATTTTTTTGGATTTTAAAAATGCTCTAATTCTGGAAATTTTCTTTTAATAGAAAAAAGCCATGAGAATAAATTGTTTGAGTTTATGAGCACCATAAATAACAGCACATAGAATTTTAAAATCTTGAAAAAATTTGGTTTTAAAGATTTTTGGTATGATGAAATTTTGAATTTTTAACTTTTTGTACAAATGAGGAAAGTTATGATAGTCTTGTAGGGCTTTTAAAAATCAATGTTTTTCATTTCTTGACTTTTTTCATATCATACGTTCTTTGGCTTAAAATGTTCATTTTTTTTATTTTGAAAATGCTCTAACTATGGTGATTTGCTTTTTACAGAAAAAGGTCATTAGCATAAATGGTTTTAGTTTCTGAGTGCTATGAAAGACCATTCATAGAATTTTAAAATCTTGAAAAAATGTAGTTTCAAAAAGTTGAGGTACGATCAAATTTTGAATTTTCAACATTTCAAAAAAATCAAAAAAATTGTTATGATGATCTTGTAGGACTTTCAAAAATCAAAGTTTTTCTTTCCTTAACTTTTTTCATAGCATGCGTTGTTTGGCTTCAAATGTTCATTTTAGTTTGTTTTTTTGAATTTTGAAAATGCTTTAACTCTAATGATTTTCTTTTTATAGAAAAAAGTCATAAGGATAAATTCTTTGTGATTTTTAGTACTATGAATAACCGTTCATAGAATTTTGAAATCTAGATAAAACTTAGTCTTAAAAATTTTGAAAACGTGCTCACTTATTTATTGTTGATCCAAAATAGATGGTTCACGAACTTGTTCTTTCTTTTTAGGCCTTAAAAAAGTGTGCCAAAGCAGAATCCAATCTGATGAATTTTTTGAAAGTTATCGTGCGTACAGAATATAGACTGCAGACTACAGACAGACAGACAAACACCTTTGTAAAAATCGTTTTTTCTGACTCAGTGGGCCTCAAATCGTGAAGATTTGATGAAAACCGACAAAGTGAAATTTTACATAAAACCAATACATTCTCATCAGATCAGAATGTACAAATTAGAAGTATTTTCTAAACTTACTCGCATTTTTTCTAAATGAATACATTTTTATCTGTTATTCACAAATCAAAATTCAACATTTTCACTTATAAGTAAAAAATTTTTTGAACAGAACAATGAGATTAACATTGTGACGTCCTAAGTTTGAGTTTAGCTCTCTGAAATTTTAACGATTCAAGGCTTTCTGTTTCAAACAATTTATTTTCAAATTGTTTAGTGTTAATATTCCATTTTAAATAAACACTCAAACATTGCTGACTACCAAAAAATTGCTCTTTTTTTTAATTAAAAATCTTTACATTGAAAAGGTTAAAAATTTTTTTTTTTCTACTCAAACAACATAATGTTTATAAAGTTACAGTCGAAAGTTTACGTTAGATTAACTACTAAGGCTTTTGAATTGGAGTAGTTCATTTTTAATGTCAAAATCTGTAAATTGCATAATTTTAACTGATTTAGAATCACCCCATAAAATCATTCAATTATTGTTCAATTTCGAACACACGAACCACAGTTCAATTTAAAAAATCTTTCATGAATTTATATTTATAGTTAATCAATTTAAAACGTTTTTTGTTCAGAAATTTCAATCGCAAAAGCTTTTCATCTTTTATTAAGTAAGCCTTCAAAACTGCACTTTTAAATTCTTTGAATGTTAAAAGTACACTAAAAATTAAACAGTTTAAACTTAATGATTTCATGATTGAAAAAGTTAACAAATACGCTTAGCATTTTAAAAAAGAAGTTCAAATAAAACTTATTTGAAATTGTATTATATATATTGTGATATAAAATTCTTGATATTTCAAGTGATTAAATAGATTTCTGTTATCAAAACTTGTGAAAAAAAATCTGAAATAATTCCTGGTCATTTCCCAGTTTCCCGGTCCAGCGGTCACCTCGAATCATGATATTTCAGAACCTAATTTCTTTCTTCTCGAATGATAATACATATCTCGTGCTTGGTGTCTCAACAATTTTTCAAAAAACTAAAATCACCTTAAAATAGCCAGAATACAGAAATAAAATATTTACCATTATTGCTTGTTGTAAAACGTAACCTCGCAAATCTCGCGATCAGCTGAGTTCGCTCTCTCTTCAACTTAAATGGTTATTCACAATAAAATGATGTCTTATTGTGACGGCTTGCGTATTGCCGTCGATTAAACTCGTTGATTTTATAATCTCAGTCGATAAAGAAGAAACTTTCTTTATCGTTGGATACGAGTTAATTTAA
>NC_046657.1:155875226-155875637 GCF_010883055.1 Belonocnema kinseyi
GAATAAAGTTATTCATTTAAAATGACATTTTAACTTGTGAGATTCTTAATTTCATCACCTGTGATTATTATAAGGATTTAAATAACCGCGGTAGTTGATTTTAAAATCAATGCCAGTCAGCAGCGAACCTTACGACTAGGAAAGGAATCCACCAATCAAAGAATAATTCATGTGGATACGACGTAAGAGTGACAGCGCCATTGTTGGGAATACATTGTAGCATTGATATACGTTACCAGAGTATCTGTACATAACTACATGATATAAAAAAGGCGCTATATTTGAAAAATACACGCTGAGAATTGATGTTTTCTCTATGACCGTATTCAAGGAGGGAATTTCCTTTTTTTCAGTATTATATATAATATACTTCAATTATTTTATTTGCAAAATTCGCGTCTTGACTGTGGG
>NC_046657.1:155875647-155895943 GCF_010883055.1 Belonocnema kinseyi
GGGGCAAGTCGCCGTGCCCCCCCTGGATTCGCGTCTGAATTTGTGTAAAATTTGAAATACAGTCCAGAAATGTTCACCGATTTTGCAAAAAAATTTGAAAAAAGCTACTAAGATTTCGCATAGAGTTATCGAGCCTGATTTTGAATAAGGTTCTTAATTTTTTTATAAATAAACAAATATGACAAAAAAATTACCATTTTTTCTATTTAACGCTCCCGGTGCATGCCAATGACACAAAAATTGTTGAAATTTTTTAAAGTTGGATTGAGTAACATTGGTTCGGGATGTTCCAATATTAGACAATTTACAAAAAATTATTTAAAAAAAAAATTTGTTGTTGAACAGATTTTCTTACGATTTTCCATAAATATACGTTTTTTCAAGTTACATTGCAAGATATTTAAATAAAAACATTATTATATAAAAAGGGGACTCCTATGATTATAATTGTTTATATTATAAGCAATGTTAATGTACAAATGCAGTAATTAGGTATTTTTTGACAGTAATATTTGTTGTTTTTCGATGTATTTTTTTTTAATCAGGGAATTTGTGATAATTTTAGCAAAATTCATAATTTTTTTATTAATCTTGTGATTTTTTTCAAATTTTAATAAACAAATGCATTATTTGGACATTTCCGGCAGAAAAAGTTGGTTTTTGCAATGCCAACTATTTTAAGTACCAAGTTCATGATAACGGCAGCAAAATTCATAATTTTTTATCAATTTTAGGATTTTTTAAAACAAATACATTAATCAGGCATTTGTCGGCAGACAAATTCGTTTTTTAGGTCAACTTCTTTAATTAGGAACTTTATTAACACTTTAGCAAAATTGATAATTTTTCTATGAATTTTGTGATGTTTGCAGACAAATTTAATAATCAAATGCATAAGAGGCACATCTGTCGACGGAAATATTTTGTTTTGTTATGATCTCGGATTTTTAATTTATATCTTTATAATAAATTCGGTAACATTCATGATGAGTTGATCAATTTTATCGGACGGGACAATTCTTTTTTTATGTCAGTATTTTTAATCGGGAATGATTATTTCAGAAAAATTTATAATTGTTTGATAAATTATATATTTTTAAAAACAAATTTAATAAACAAGTGCTCTATTCACGGGCATCTGTCGATGAGAAAATTTTTTTCGATATTTTAATTCAAATAGTTGCCACAGAAAAAAATTTTTTTCTGTAGACAAATGCCTCATTAATGCATTTTTTACTTGAATTTGTTAAAAGAAATCATAAAATTTATGCTCTTATGATGAATGTTTCTGAAGTTTTAATAAAGTTCCCAGCTAAAACGACTGTCATTAAAAAACCCGAATTTTTTTGCCGACTAATGCCCGAATAATGTATTTGTTTATTAAATTTGGCTTCAAAAAATCATACAAATAATAAAAAAATTAATAATTTTGCTAATATTATCATAAAGTTCCCAATTTATAAAAATGTACATAAAAAAAATGAATTTTTCTTTTAAAAATTCCTAAATACTACATTTGTTCATTACATTTTTTTTTATATAAAGAATTATAATCTTAAAAGAAATTTTTTGAAACATAAGATGGTGCCTGCGAAGCGGGTTGATTTTTTTGTTTAGAAACAGGAATCATATTATTTTATGTATTTTATAAACGCAATCCTATTTTGGAATTAGCTGCAGTCGGGCCAAATGAGGCGTTCGTGGATAAATTTACTTTTAGCCGAAGCTATCTGACAGATTAAAAATTATTTTTAAAATTAAATCTTATAAAATTTCTCACAAAGTTTTCAAGACATATTTTTAAAACAGTTTAATTTTTTTTATTTAACAATGAAAATTCATTTTAAAAAAATTCGAAGATGTTATTTTGTGTTTATTTATCCGATTAATGCTGTAGTACACAGAATTAGTGGGGAAACTTGCCTTGAATGTTATCCAGGAGTATCAGATATTTCAAACATTGTTTACGATTCTTATAAACAAATTAATAAATAAAAGTTAGATTTTTAGTAAAATTTGTAAGTAGCTACTTTAGATTTTTGCTTTGAAGTATAAATCTGAACAACAAAAACTATCCATATCATTTATAAAAAAATATAGACCACTTTTTAATTATTTTTACAACCTTTAAAAACAAATGCATAAATTCGTCGTTTTCAAATAGATTTGTTTTATTTTTTTAACAAAAAAGGACATTTAATATATTTTTTTACAGTTTTTTATGCGATTTTTGGATTCCAGAAAATTAGTTTTATTTGTTTAAACAAGATTAATTAGCAATAAAATAATATTGTTATATATCAGTAAAAGAAATTCATTTTTTTAACAACTTCAGATGAGTTAAAAGTACCTCCTGATTTGATACTTCGTAATAAAAAAATAATTTAATTTTGTTTTAACAAATTAAATAAACAAATTCATTTTTTGCCATTTTTCAACAAATGGATTTTATTTTTTCAGAGAAATAAATGTCTAATGTCTTGCTAGTAGCTTCCCATACTTATTTTTTATTAATACTAAGCAGTTAGTAATTTTTGTTAAAAAAGATAATAAACAAATGCATATTTTGGCCCCGTTTAAGTAGATAAATTCAGCTTCTTTAACACAATCAATTAAATGTGCACAACGAATAAGCGTTTACTGTCATATTTTGCTGTTAGACAACAATTCCTACTCTTTAAACAAATTTAATAAACAAATTACAAACAAATATAGTAGTAGATTTCATGAAAAACAATATAGTGTTCCCATTAAGAAACGGCTTTAGAATAATTTGTTTATTGAATTTGTTTAAAAAATATAAATTTTTTTTCTACAGCAAACTATCACAGTAAAGGTTGTACAGATTTAATTATGTTAAAGAAACTAAATTTATCTACTGAAACATGGCCAAATTATGCATTTGTTTATTGATTTTTTTAACAACAATGACTAATTATTTAGTATGACTGAAAAATAACTGTAGAGAGATACTAGCAAGACATTAGGAATAATTTTTTTGAAAAAACAAAATCTATTTGTTGAAACATGGTAAAATACTAAATTTGTTTATTCATTTTGTTTAAACAAATTATGGGTTACCTCGCGCTTTGCAAGAATATCTGTAAACAGGTTTTATGGAATCTTTTTTTTCTCGTAACTTTTGTTGTTTTTGCACACATATTTATTTTATTTTTTTAATTTCCATGTTATTTTTCCCAAATAAAACAAAAAGTACGCCCTGTCGTGAAGTTATTTTAAATGAAATTGTAGATCTTTTTTGCAATAAAAATTTTTCTTTATTCAACTTTTTTCGTGTCCTACATCGTTTGACCAAAAAATGGAATTTTTAATTATTTTTTGTGAAATAAAAATTTGATTTTTAGATTTTTCTAGAAAATTAAAAAATTTGTTATTGTAATCGTGTAGGGCTTGCAAAAATCAATGTTTTTCTACGCCTGACTTTTTTCATATCGTGCGTTTTTTGGCTTAAAATTGGGATTTTTGGTTAATTCAAGAAATTTTGAAAATGCTTTAACTCTGAGAATTTTCTTTTTATTGAAAATAGTCTTTAAGAAAAATTGTTTAGGACCTTAACAAAGTTTACCAAAGATGGATTTGATCTGTTCATTTTTTTTAAAGTTATCGTACTTACGGTCTGACGGATGGACATGCAGACAGACGCCATCGTAAAAATGTCATTTTCGGGTTCAGGGGGCTCGAAACGTGGAAATCCGTTTAAAAACTATGGTGTTAAATTTCAGACAAATCTAATACTTTGTCAATCATAAATGAAGAGAATGTAAAAAACGAATTTCTTTTACTGAAAACGACAATATTATGCATTTAGTAATTAATTTCGTATAAAAATATAATACTAATTTTTCGGAATTTAAGAATTGCACAATAAAGCTATAGGCAAGCTATTTATTGTCCTTTTTGAAAAAAGTCTATGTAAAAATGATAAATTTATGCATTTGTTTATAAACTTTGTTAAAATAAATAACAAATTGCCTCTATTTTTTTAAATCATATAAAAATGTTTTTTTTTTATATTTCCACCGCAAAACACACATATGAAGTAGCTATATATTATTTTTACTAAAAATTGAACTTTTTTGATTAATTTGTTTATAAAAATTGTAAACATTTTTCTAAATATCTGATACTTCTGAAAATCATTCCAGACAAGTTTCCCCACTAATTTCGTGTGATTTCTCATAAAGCGGATCAATTTCCACAATATGGCATCTTCGAATTTTTTAAATTAATTTTTAGTGTTAAATAAAAAAATGATACAACCGTTTTGAAAATAAGCCTCCTCTATTTCGTTATAAATTTAATTAGATTTAATTTAAAAAATTTTCAATAGGCCAAGCAGTTCGGCCTAAATGTTAATTTGTTCGATAAATGAAACGTAAAACGAAATAAAAGTCCAATTTACAAGCTGAGCACGAGACAATTAAAATTTATTTACAGAAATCTGTACTGTCATAAGAGGTAGTGATTATCCATTAGTCTCGATGTTCTAGATGTTTTGAGCAGATGAGAAATCAAATTTAAAAAATTTGACATAAAATTTTTCTGAAAAAAGAGCTTCTCAATTCGCTCCACTGCGAAAAAGGATTTTAATTCCGACCTCTCTGAAACCTTAATTAGAAAATCACCCGACTGGCCACTGAAAGTTCTGTGATTCGTTTTCCAATTCATCAAATTGAGAAGATCTTTTTTCAGAAAAATGTAATTAAAAAAATTATTTGAATTCTTTTTCCATCTAGTCAAAAACGACGTGAAGTATTTTCTTTGCTTTCAAAGGTAAACTTGATCGATGGTTTGATTTCAATTTTCACAGATTCTGGAATGACATTAACACTGAACGACAGAAAACACCTCTGATGATAATACAGATTCCTTTAAATTACTCGTGTGATAAATGTAAAGCCTAGCTTTAAATATCGTATACTTCTGAAAAAGGATTTTTTTTCGATGTCTGAAATTTTAATTGAAAAAGCACCCAACCGGGTATTTTTTTTAGACAAATTTAATTAAAAATTTTTTAAATTGATTTTCCATCTGTAATCCGGTAGCCACTAACACTTCTGCATGCACTTATAGGTCACCGAGATTACTCTTTTTCAAACGGTAAAAAAAAACGCCCCTGATTAGGAATATCTTGGGTAGGTTTTCGAAATTTGGGTCCATTTTTTTAAAATCATTTTTTAAAAAAATTGCATTATTTATTCACAAAAAATTTATGAAATCATTTTTTACATGAATGAGCAAAAATTAAACTTTTTCCGTCTTGTACTTTTTCCCAAACCATTTGCAATATAAACCGTTATAAGCAAATGATTCTTTAACAAAGTTGTCATCTTTAAACAGTATAACCTCAGAGTCTGTGGCTTATACAATTTTTTAACTTGGACGCTGTCAATATGAAGAAGAGATTTCTCTTTAGCAGAAAAAGAAATCTTCCGATCGAATTAAAACTTCTGTCTTAAATTGATGGTTGAAAAGTAGCTATTTTTATGAGGAAATTGCTTAGACTCTTTATTTATTAATAAGCAATCATCCAGAGAAACCAGTCTCACAGTATTTTTTCAAATCGTTGCGAAACGTTTATCTATCATCAATAACATAATTTTTAGTTCACAATTTCTTTTACTAAATTGTTTATAACAATTTATATAAATAATGACCCTCAATTAACCAGAATTGACTATTTTTAAATCCTTCACACATGATAAAACTTTTAACTCTCGTGATTATTAATCGTACGACGAGCCATTATTTATTTACGGAATTATAAACAATGTATTTTTTATAGATATGCTCTCCCCTGAAAGCCACAATTTTCAAGTTATTAGCAATTAACTTTTTTTATATCCTTAATTTTACTGTGAACAAAATATTTATTTTGTTTGTATTTTGTTTCTTCATAAGGTCGTGAATGAATAATGGCTTATCGTGTCAGAAAATATCACGGAAGCAAAAAGTTTTATTTTGTGCCATATGTTAATAAAACAATTAAGAAAAAATCGATTTTCCTAATGACGAATTTTTGTTGATAACAATAAGCGACATATATGAAAAATACTACCCAAGACAATTATATTGTTTATGGTAAAATTCAGGATATAAAAAAGCTGATAGCTAATAACTTGAAAAATTTGGCTTTTAAAGGAGCGTATATTTACAAAAAATGAATTGTTTCTAAGGCTGTAAATAAATAATGGCTTTTCGTACGAGAAACCATCACGAGAGTGAAAAGTTTAATCATTCTTGAAGAATTGATAAAAAAAATTAAATTCAATTCCGGTTATGTAGGGTCATTATTTATATCAATTGTTATGAAAAATGTAGCAAAAGAAATTATCAACAATAAATGATGTTATTAATTTTAGATGAAGGTTTCGCAACAATTTGAAGGAATATTATGATACTGGCTTATCTGGATGATTTTTTATTAATAAATTAAGAGTCTAAACGATTTTCTCTTAACAATAACAACTTTTTTACAATAATTTAAGGAAAGAATTTTTTATTCGATCGGAATATTTCTTTTCCCTCTGAAAAGATTTATTATAGATTAATACAGTGGACAAGTTTAAAATGTTTATGACCAATTGATTTTAAAGAAATTCTGTGTAAATATTGCAATTTTGTTAAAAAATAGTTTGTTTATAACGCTGTACATTGCAAACGGTACGTCATGCGCAAAAAAGGACAGGAAGAAAAACAGTTTTTTTTCTCTGCCATAATAAAATTAAGTTAATATTTGTTTCTTGAATAAATAATGAAGTTGTTTTTAAAAAATTGTTTAAATAAAAATTTAACCAAATTTTGAGAACCTACCCAAGATATTTGTAATCAGGCGCCTTTTTGACCTTTCAAAAAAGGGTAATCTTTGTTTCGCTGGGAAACGAATCACTTAACTTTCGATTACCGATCAGGTGTTTTTTAATTGAGCTATGACAGATCGAGAGAAAAATCCTTTTAGAAATATACGATATCTTAAGACAGAAGTTACATTTATGATGAGAGTAATTTTAAGGAATCTGCATTATCATCAGAAGTAGTTGCTATCGATCAGTGTAGATGTCATTTCACAATCTCTGAACACAGAAATCAAACCATCCATCAAGTTAACTCTTCAAACAAAAAATACTTTACGTCATTTTGGACTAGATGGAAAATGAATTGAATAAATTTTTTTAAATAAATTTTTCTAAAGAAAGATCTTCTCACTCTTTTTCACTGGGAAACGAACCACATAACTTCCGATTACTGGTTGGCAGCTTTTCGAATTACAGTCTGTAGCTTTAGAAGATCAGAAGATCTTTTTTTCAGAAAATTTTTAACTTTGATTTTCCATCTGCTTAAAAATGATGTTACGTATTTTCTGTCATTACTTGCAGAAGCTGCGGACTCTACTTCGAAAAGCTGCCAACCGGTAATCGGATGTTCTGTGGCTCGTTTCCCAGTAAAACAAAGTAAGAAGGTTTTTTTTTAAAAAATTTAATTAAAAAAATTTCTTTAATTGATTTTCCATCTAGTCAAAAATTAAGTTAAGTATTTTCTGTTATTTGAAGAGTTAACTTGATCAACAGTCTAATTTCTATTTTCACAGGCTGTAGAATGACATCTACATTGATCGATCGCAACTACTTCTGGTGATAATACAGATTCCTTTAATTTACTCTTAACATAAATGTAACACCTGGCTTGTGCTTTCTTATATTTCTGAAAATAGGGCTTTTCTGTCGATTTTTCCAATAGCTTAATTGGAAAAGCACCCGATCGGAAATCGGAAGTTCTGTGGTTGGATTCCTAGTAGAGCGATTCTTAGAGAATCCTTTTTCAAAAAAAAAAATTAATTGAAAAATGTTTTAATTCGATTTTCTATCTGCTCAAAAATTAAGTTAAGTATTTTCTGTTATTTGAAGAGTTGACTTGATCATAGTCTAATTTCTATTTTCACAGGCTGTAGAATGACATCTACATTGACCGAATGTAACTACTTCTGATGATAATACAGATTCCTTTGAATTACTCTTATCATAAATACAACACCTGGCTTGAGATATCTCATATTTCTGAAAAAAGTTTTTTCTCCCGATCTCTCTAATAGCTTAATTTAAAAAGCACTCGACCGCTAATCAGAAGTTCTCTGGTTCGTTTCCTAGTGGAAAAAAGTGAGATCTTTTTTCAGGAAAATTTAACTTTAATATTGATTTTTCCTAAACAAGCTATCTTTTTTCCTTATTTGGGGTATTTATGTATTTAATTCTTTCCATTTTGACCAAATTTATTTTCCTTTTCCGAGAGCATGTCAGTGAGAAGGCCGGTATATATCAAGAATTCAATTATAAGTCACGTATTCTTTGTACTTATTCATCACAGAGAGTGAGTAGTTCGTCGTTAAAAAAAACTGTAAAGCATCATGCAATTTACGCGTCCTGCCATCTAAACTTATTTCTTCCGCTTCGTTTTACACCTCTAGAGCTATAAAGTGAATTGAACGAGTTTGAAACAGCCTGAGCTTTTCTCTATGTTAACACTGGTGTATAATATGTAGGTTCTACATAAATGTTTTACTCCTTCCATACCCAACCTTCTCTTAATTGCTTTGTAGATTGAAGCATAATGCGCTTTGGCAAATAAAATTTATGTAAATATTAAACGATCTTGTAAACGCCTGAAAATGGTGTGAATAGTGCCGAGACTAAAGTTATAAAAAAAGATTTAACTCACCATTTTTATTACTACATACCAAATGGAGAAATTTATATAGCAGGGCAATTATTAAGATTCTTTCCTTTATATTTTTTCTTCTGATTCCGCCTAGTCGTAAAAGTTGCTTGGGAGCCTGAACAGCGTCGACGGGGAGTCTGAAAGGCGCAGGCGGGTGCTTAAGAGGTTAAGTGAATGTTGCTATTAAATTTCGCTTCGTCTCGAAACTTGAATAAGGAAATTTCTATTTTGTTTAGTCGCTGAAATAGCAGAGTGTAGTTATAAGAGCTCCTTCGAAGCAGGAGAAGTTGCTCACATCTAAAGAGGTGAGACAAGAGAAAAAAAAGGATTGTGTCTTCGCTGTGCCTAAAGAAATATTCTGAAAAGGGCGCACTTGTCACGCTAAACATAAATCAATTCTCCTACAGGAAATAACTCTTTTCTGACACTTGTTGCATTCTTTGACTTCACCTCAGGGAAATAAACGAGTTTCGAAAATGAAAAGTCTAATAAACTTGAGAGCGAGATTTATCCGGCGGCAGCTTTGAGAATGAGTAATTGTAGTTACGCATTTCTCTGGCTTTGTGAATATCTTGACTCGAGGAGCCTCGATTTACATTTTCAAACACCATATAGTTCGCGGAGTAGTCCAATCAGAACTCGAACGCTGAACAAACTGAGCAGAGGTACAAGCTCCAGTCGAGTAACAATGACGGGCTGAGATGAAGGTTTGGTGAGCATAAACGGATACTTTTGGTCGATAAAACATTCGAGTAATCCACAAACAATTCGATGAATGTTGGTTCATTGAATGACGCGAACATGTTTATGTATCGCATTAAAATGACACACGCACGATAAGCTACTGATCGATTCTGAATTCACAAAGGAATCCTCTCTCCGAAAGGGACGATCCTTTCCGATTAGATGAAATCGAAATTTCGCAAGCTATTTCTGATTGCAAAATTAAAGAAACAATATTTTTTTATTCAATTGATAGTCTCCTATTTCTCTTGCCACCTTTCGCTAAGCTATTCTTCCTACCGCGCACCTCTATCAATCATTGCTTTCCTTCCGTCTCTTGGACCCTTTATTTCACCCATTCTCCCTCATGACGCCTTTTTATTCCACCGTAGAATATCTGCCTGCCCCTTATATTCTATTTTTGCGTTGCCTTAACCAAACACCTTTCTTTTAATCACCTTTTCTCACCCCTTTCATTCTATGATTTTCTCCACCTTTCCTCTCTCTGTACCCCCATCCCGGCAGTCTTCTGATACTTTTTCCTTTCGCTTACTTTACCCTCTTTAGGCCCCATTAACTTTTTTGTTGCCTTTACCATTCGTATCCTCTCTTTTCCTGTTAATTTATCTCTTCCTTTTAAACTCCCTCTTATTCGGCTTAAATTTCGAATCATCTTCTTCAAATTAACTATTTTCTACGTTTTACCCTTCCTTAATTACCTCTTTATCTAATAAGTTTTTATTATTTATATCCTTATCTTTTTCCACAAGCTCTACCGCTTAAGTCTTACTAGTCCCACTTCTTCTGTTTCATCTACACCTTACTCATCCCTCTTTTTGTACTTCTTCAGACTTCTGTAACTTCTTTGTACTTTACACAAAGGAACTTATGCTATGTATAGCATTCACAGAATTGACGGAATTCAACGAATTCACTTAAATAACAGAATTCCGGGAATTAATTGACATGACAGAATTAAAGGAATCCACTGAAATCGCAGTATTTACTGGATCAGCGAAATTAACGGAATTCATCGAATTTATGAAATTCACGGAACTTATAGAAGTTACGGAATTCACAGAATTCACAAAATACGCTTAATTTGCGGAGATCACGGAAGTCATGAAATTCGCGGAAATTAAGGAATTCGCAGAATTGACTGTGATTGAGGTATTTACGTAATTAAAGAAATGAACAGAATTCATGCAATTTGCGGAATTTATGGATAGCACGAGATTGATGGAATTCGAGAATTAATTGAATTCACGGAAGTCAAGGAATTAAAAAAATTCAAGGAAATCGCAGAATTTAAGAAATTCACTCAAATCACGGGCTTTACTGGATTTGCAGAATTCACGCAATTCATTGAATTTCTTTAATTAATGGAATTCGCGGAATTCATGAAAATCAAGTAATTCGCGGAATTTACTGTAATCACGTAATTTATGGAATCCACATAATTCAAAGCATGAATGGAATTCGCGAAACTTATGGGATTCATGGAATTTATTGAATTCGTAAATTCGCGGAATTCATTAAATTGTTGGAAGTCACGGAATACAAGGAATTCACGGTATTTATGAAATTTAAATAAATTCGTGAAAGTTCATAAATTCCATACATTCAGAAAATTTTACGCTTTTATTAAATTTTATTAATTCTATAAATTTCATGTATTTCTTGAACTTTGAATTTCATGAACACCACATTTTCCTTCAATTTCACAAATTAGTTGAATTCCGCGAATTGTTGGAATCCTGTAAATTCTATGAATTCCATGACACCCTTGAAATCAATGAATTCCGTGACTGCCATTGATTCCATGTATTTCATGAATTGCGTGAATTCCATCATTTCCGTGGATCCCATGAAATATCGAATTCCATAAATTTCGTAAAGTCCACAAATTCAATGAATTTATTCAATATCTTAAGTTCCGTCAATTCTTCGTAATATGTAAATTCCGCGAATTCTTTGGATTCCACGAATTCCTTGTTTTCCTTGATTTCTTTGGATTCCGTGAATTCCTTGATTTCCTTGAATTCTTTGGATTTCGCGAATTCCTTGATTCCCGTGAATTCAATTAATACCGTGAATTCCGTAAATTGGTAGAATTCCGTGAATACCCTGACTTTCATCATTTCAGTGACTATTGTTAATTCCTCGAATTCCGCGAATTTGATTAATTCCGCTAATTCCAAGAAATCCGTAAATTCTGGGCGTTATATTAATTCTTTGAAAACCTTGAATTCTTTAAATGCCGTGAATTTTATACATTCCTTAATTTCCCTAAATTCACAAAATTTCATAAATGCGTGCGTTATATACTATATGTTAACACAAACTTTGGCTCCGTCAGAAACTTTCTTTCGTTTTGTCTGGAAGAAATGTTCTGAGAAATGATTTACTTTTTTTTTAATTTTTCATCGCAAAAGATGTCAAGGTATCCAGACGCTTGTATAACACAGAAATATTACTGGCTACTGAACCTGTGTTATAAAATTCCAGTACATGTGAGGTACAATATCAATGCCAGAATTTGGAAGCTACAACATTATGTATTGTAGCGTTACCTCACGTTTCATAAATTAGCTTCTAATACTATAGTGGAAGTTTCCAAGGAAAATTTTTAACAGTGGAGCGTATTTTTTTTTAATTATGCAACATCCTTTTAAGATAGATGATCTGACATTAAAATAAATTTTGCCCTGGAAAATTAAAAAATATGATCCAGAATCTTATCATGAAGATGATCCAGCACTTAGGAATCTTAGGAATCACTTGCAGAATCTTACAAAAAAATAGGATATCGCGTCTTTTTAAAAGATTACCCAGCATTTTTTCAATTAAGATTATTTATCTTTCTTTAAAAACAAATGTCTAACACCTTTTCCAAACTGATGTTCTAGAGTATTTTCATAAAAAGATAATCTAGCGTTATTTTG
Organism: Belonocnema kinseyi; assembly: GCF_010883055.1. Classification (NCBI taxonomy): domain Eukaryota; kingdom Metazoa; phylum Arthropoda; class Insecta; order Hymenoptera; family Cynipidae; genus Belonocnema; species Belonocnema kinseyi. Next base: position 155,888,049 of record NC_046657.1, read on the forward strand.
TCAACAACAAAAAATCCAACTTCTTTTCAAGATATATAATGCAACATTTAAAAAATATTGTTGACGCATGTTTTAATGTCAACCAAAATTTAAAAAAATGAGAGCATTTTCAAAATCTTGACATTTTTTTTTCTTCAAATTTTATAAATTTTTCTCAACGTTTCTTACAGATGGCTAGAAGACTTGCACATTATCTAAATAAATTTTTTATTTTGCTAAAAATTAGAAAAGTTGTATACTTTTCAAAAAATAGAAAAAATGATTTTTTTCATAGATCCAAAAATTTTATTGAAAATTTTCACTAGATACCAAATATATTTTAAAACTATTTTCGCCGAATTTTTTGATTAGTCCACAATTTAAAAAATAAGAGCATTTTCAAAATTTTGAATTTTTTTTTGAAATCTTATAAATTTATGTCAAAGTTTCTTATAGATGGGTAAAAGACTTGCAAATTATTGAAATAAAATTTTGATTTTGATACAAATTAGAAAAGTTATATACTTTTCAAAAGTTTGACAATTATCAAAGAATAGAATAAATTATTTTTTTCATAGATCCAAAAATTTCATTCAAAATTTTCACTAGATATCAAATATGTTTTAAAAATATTCAAGCTGAATTTTTCGATTAGCTCACAATTAAAAAAATTGGAGCATTTTCATCATTTTAAAGGAAACTGTTATATCATCAGAGATGGTACTTTACCGACTGTAGAAAACCCCCCAAACCATGAAGGCAGAAAATCTACAAAGTATCGATCAAGTTAAAAATCTTCAATGACAGAAAATGCTTAACGTCTAATCAGACTAGATGAAAAATAATATTTTCAAATTAAAATTAAAATTAATTCTTGAAAAAAAATATCCTACTCCTTCTTCACTTCTTTCAGAATCAGAAGTTTTGTGTTTCAAATCTCAATGGAGTAAAGAAGGAGTAGGATCTTTTTTTTCAAAAGTAATAATTTTATTTTAATTTGAAAATATTATCTTCCATCTAGTCTGATTAGAAGTTAAGCATTTTTTGTTATTGAAGATTTTTAACTTGATCAATATTGAGTAGATTTTCTGCCTTCATGGTTTGGAGGGTTGTCTACGGTCAATAAAGTACCACCTCTGATGATATAACAGATTCCTTTAAACTAATTGCTTGTACCATTAACACCTAGCTAAAAATGAGCGTTATTTTCTTAAATTAAGAGTTCTTATTCTGATCCCTCTAATAGATTAATTGGAAAAGTACCTCAGCGGAATTAAAGGAGTTAAAGGAGTAGCGGAAAGTAGCGGAAGGAGTAGCGGAATTAAAGGAGTAGAATCATTTTTTCAACAAATAATTTAAATTTTTTAAATTAAATTTTTTTACTTTCATAAATTTTTGTCAATGTTTCTTATGCATGAGTAAAAGAATTGAAAATCATTCGAATACAATTTTTAATTTTGATGAAAATGAGAAAGTAATGTACTCTTAAAAATTTTGAAAAAGTTCAGGAAAATATAAGAAAAATATTTTTCTAAAAGATAAGGAAATTTCATTTAAATTCATCCCTATACATTAAATATATTCAAAAACGATGTCAGTTAAATTTTGCGATTAGACAAAAATTCAAAATGTTTAAGCTCTTTTAAAATTTTAATAAAATTTTTTTGATTTTTAGACATTTTTGTCCATTTTTTTGGTACGCGTCAAAGAGACTTGCAAATTATTCTAATGAAATTTTTAAATTCGATAAAACTTCAAAAGGTTATATACTGTTAAACATTTTGAAAATTTTCAAAAGAAGGAAAACAAAATTATTTCAATATTTTAAGAAATATCAATCCGAATTTCAACTAGATATAAAATATATGTTTTTCGAAACTATTATCATGAAATTTTTTAATAAGACAAAAGTTCCAAAAGTTAGATCATTTTCAAAAATATGCAAATGTAGGGTTATAAGAGATTCATTAGTTTAAAGCGTTTTTTTCAGTAGATTTTAATAAGATTTACAAATTATCTTAATGACGTTTTTTAATTGAACACAAAGTATCGAGCGCGAATCGCGAGTTTCGTAATAAGAATGTGATCGTTAAAGCCGTAGGTGCTTCGAGAACATTCTTGAAAATAAATCGAAAAAAATTTAAGTTACAATTTATGGTTGTAATTTCTCGGAAGTTTAAATCACAGTTTTTGATTTAATTTATAATATTTACGATATTTGAAAAGATTTAGTTAAAGTGTACGCATGAACCGAGCGCGAGAGTGTAGCCGCGCATCGCAGGCGCGCTCAAACTCGGCGCAAAGCGCCGCGCGCGCGATGAGAATGTGACCGCGCAGCGAGCATATTTTTTGTTTGTTTCTTTCGTTGTTATGTGTGTGTTATTTTATTTTTTTGTGCTGCCAAGCAACTAGCCTCTTGTTGGCTTTTTTTTTGTTTTGGGGTTATTTTGACTGGACGTTGCTTGTCTCTGGTGTGTAACCTAATATTTGATGTATTTTTTTAATTGACAATATTCTACATAAATAAAATTAAAACTCGATTCGTCTCTTTTTGACTGTTTCGGAACCGAACATGAATATGAAAGCAGGCTCGCGTTCTTCTAATTAAATATACAAATAATATTACGGCAGGATTCAGTCAATACAAATTTAAAACAGATAGTCATTTTCCTCCAAACGCTTACATTCCCTGCACTTTTTCTTGCACTTAAGCAGAAAAAAAATGATGTTCCGACTCAGGATCAGGGATTGCCGACGTAGGATCAATATTTTTTGAAATATCAAAGACCACCTGACCAAAGACATAAAAGTGCCAATGAACACTATTTACCCTCTGTTTTAGACCAAAAATATTACTGTGCCGACTTAGGATCACTTCCCACTGAAAGTAAAATATTTTCAATACCTAATTTAAACAGCGAATTGAGTTTAAACGTTTTTGAAATTATAAAAGTGTATACTATGCATCTACAAAAAAGGAACGAGCGTTTTTTACAAGATTCTTCGCTAGAAGTCAGTACGAGCTATACATTGTTTTTGGTATTTTTCAAGGATATTTAAAATTATTTTCTGTGATCATTCTCATCATTATTATTATTATGGCTAGCTACATGTCAAATGCAATAAATAATTGATTGAATCTATTTTGGCATGTGATAAATTTCAGTAGGAAGTGGATTAGATGTAGTGGCAGAATTCGGGTTAGTAGTATTTTCTGCTTTGGTGTAGAAGGGATTGAGGTTGATACAGCTTCGTTAATTTAGTCACTGTCTAGAATACTGGAAGGTGGTAAAGCATTCCAAGCTCAGCAAGAAGTGTCTTGCGACGTTAAGGCTCTTTGTTTCGGTAATCTCGACGGTAACCCACTGATAAAGTCTAGAGGACTTCTCAGTTAAGCTACTTCACTACTTCGGAACATTATATCAAGGCACGACAGCCAATGCGCGTCTAGAACTTACTTTCTCCTACACAATCTCGTGACTTTGTTTCCTCCAAATCTTCTCTAAAATAGGTAGAAAGAGGAAAAAGAGGGCAAATGTCTCATAAGAATTTTTATACGAACACCATTCAGTATTTTTATGAAAGGCTTCTCCACCGATTAAAAAAAACGATCATACATCTACTCAAGAAGAATGATACAGCATTTTGTCAGAAATGATAATCCAGAGTCTTGTCAAAAATGATGATTTAGCCCTCTTCAGAAAAGATGATTTAACTTTCTTCGGAAAAAGATAATACGGCATCTTTTAAACAAATTTGATCCAGCGTTTTTCCAAAACGATAATTCAACGTTTGATCAAAAATTATGATCCAAACTTTTTCAAAAAAGATGATTCAACTTTCTCTAAAGAAAAAGATGATAGACCTTTTAAAACGAAATGGTTCAATATATTTGCAAAAACAGTGATCAAGCATCTTAACAAAAAATATTATCCAGCGTTTTTTCAAAAAAGGTGTTTACGAATTTTGTAAAAAAGTGATTCAGTATCTTTCAGAAAATCTGATTTAACATTTCTTCCCAAAATATGATCTAACATCCCTTAAAAAAGATGCTACAGCTTTTCTTCAAAGAAAATGATCCAGCGCTTTTCCGAAACGGTAATCCAGAATTTGGTAAAAAACCATGATCTAACCTTCTAAAAAAAAATTATTTAACTTTTTTTTTAAATATGATACATCTCCCCAAACAAAATGTTACAGAATATTTGCAAAAAAAGAATGATCCAGCTATCTTTTGTGAAAGAAGATCCAGCATCTTTTAAAAAAATAGGACCCAGCGTTTTTTTCAGATGGTGTCCAGAATTTTTTAGCAGATGATTCAGCATCTTTTTAAAAATACGCTTTTGCATTTTTTCAAAAAAGATAATCCAACGTTTTTTAAAAAAAGCTGACCCAGTATCGTTTCAAGATACAAAATTCACCATTTTTGACAAATATGATCCAAACTCTTTTCAAAACATAATACAGCATGTTTTCAAAGAAAATGATCAAGTGTTTTTTTTTTTGTTTAAAAGATGATCCAGTACATTTTGAAAAAAGATGATTAAGCATTTTTCTAAAAAGAAGATTCAGCACCTTTTCAAAAAAGGTCATTTAACGATTTTTGAAAAGTATGATTCGGCGTTTTTTTCGAAGAAGTTAATTCAGATTTCAAAACAAAATAATGAAAATTCTTTCTAAGGTCTTTGAAACAGATGATCTAACGTTTTTTAAAGCGAAATCATACTGCTTTCTAAAAAAATTGAACCAGAATTTATTTTATAAACGGTGATTCAGAATATTTGTAAGAGATATTGCACAGCATTTTTTCAAAAAAGATTCTTTAAAATTTTTTTAACAAAAAATTACCCGACATCTTTTGAAGATAGATGACACAGAATTTTAAAAAGGATTGTGTAGGACTGTTTTAAACGGATGATTTAGCATCTTTTCAGTAAGGTGAACTCGTTTTCTTCATTTCATGAAACAAGATATTGCCAAATCGGTTCTTTATAAATTAGATTATCCGCTTTGACTTTTAGCAATTGAATCCTTAAATGTAAAGCATACAAAACTTTCTGCAAAAAATTATAAATTAAAATGACTAATTAAATTGAGAAATAAATTAAAACATGTATTGCACAAGTTTATTAAGTTCAGCGGCCATGTGCTGAGTTAAGTTCCTTCTCTTTACTTTCTTCTTGAAGGAAATGAAATTTCTAAGTTCACCGACGAGAGCATAGCCCTGGGGACAAAGAATTTTAAATTGGATGATTTGGGAATTTTTTGATCTCACGTCTTGCCAACTTTTTTAGAAACTCGGTCAATCGACATTTCTAGGAATTTTTATCGTAATCTGAAGTTTGTATCTGAAAGGCCTTCTTCTTAGCGTGGAATAACTAAAAAGAAATGTCTTACCCAATCTCTAATGTAGTATTTTATCATTTGGTTTGCTTTAAAGTCGGTTTTCGTCAGGTCAAACAATTTTTTTCAAATAAAATTTGTTTTTCGATTGAGTCATTGCTTTCAATTGAAACAAAAACATTTTTAGGACATAGTGTGCTATCTCTAGATACTTTGTATTTCTTAGGTTTTGGCGGGGTTTAAGATATCGACGTGAGCTTGCAAGACTAACGACCTGGAAATTCTTTCTCGAGAAAGTTTAGATACGTGTGGTGGAATAGGTGTGAAGTATGGTGAGTGGAAAGGGGAAAGGTGGAAGGCAAATCTACGAACAAATTTCCGCTCCTTTACGTGCATTTGATGTTCTTGGGATTATTAAACAAACGGTATTCATCAAATAATGAAAATAAATTTTAATTTTTAATTCTGCCGCTTTTTAGGGTTCCTTGGCATCGGACAGAAACACTTCTTTATTCATAATGTGTCTTCATAATGAGCTCTATTTCTTACAACACTTCCGCCCTTTTATTTTTTGATAACTTTCCTTGCCATTTACAATTAGTTACTATTTTTATTAGTTACTATTTTTATTCGCTCATCTAGCCATCCTCCCCTAGAATCATCACATTCTCTTGCCAGCTTCCTTTATGTTCCACTCCTCTTCTACATTTTCCTATACATTCTTCTGTGTTTCCTTCTTCCATGCATAGATTCTACACTTTTTATTCTACTTCTTTACCCAATACATCCCTTCCCTCTCCTCGTTTCTCGATTCCTAAAAATCCTGATACAATCGCTCGTCTAGCCATCCTCCCCTAGAATCCTTACCACATCCTTTTGCCACTGCCTTTATGTTCCATTCCTCTTCTGCATTATTCCCATATATTCTTTTATATTTCCTCTTTGCATGCACATATTCTACACTTTCTATTATACTTCTTTATCTACCATTCCTCTTCTGCATCCTTCCTACATATGCTCCCATGTTTACCCTACCCATCCATAGAGTCTACAATTTCTGTTTTCTTTCTTCTTGCGATAAATCCCTTCCCTTAACTTGCTTTATTTTTATTGTCTTATACCATTAATTATATTTTAATTCCTCAATCATTCCCCATATTTTGTATTAACTGTTTCTTTACCTAATACGTCCCTTCCCTTACCTCGTTTCCCGATTTTTATGATTCTTAATACAATCCGTTCATCTAGCCATCCTCCCTTAAAATCTTTACGACATTCTCTTGCCAGCCTCCTTTATGTCTTATTCCTCTCGCACATTTTTCTTATAAATTCTTTAATATTTCCTCTTCCCATGCGATATTCTGTATTGTCTGTCTTTTTTCCTTTTCTAATACATCCCTTCGCTTACCTCGTTTTCCAATTCTAGTAAATTCCGATGCAATATGCTTATCTAGCCGTCCTCACCTAGAATCTTCACCACATTCTCTTGCTAGCTCCCTTTATGTTTTATCCTTCTTCTACATTTTTCTCATACATTCTTATGTTTCCTTTTCCCATTGACATATTTTACATTTTCTGTACACCTTCTCTTCCTAATCCATAGCTTCCGTTACTTCATTTCCTAATTCTAATACATTACGATACAATTCGCTTATCTAGCCATCCTTCACTATAATCTTCAATGCATTCTCTTTCCCGCTTCCTTTATCTTTTATTCCTCTTCTACATCCTTCCTATATATATATATATATATATATATATATATATATATTCCCATGTTTACCCTACCCATCAATAGATTCTAAACTTGCTGGTTTCTTTCTTTTAGCGATAATTCCCTTCCCTTATTTCGTTTTCTTTCTTATTGTCTCATACCATTAATTATATTTCAATTCCTTAATCATTCCTCATCTTTTATATTAACTGTCTTTTCCTCTCCCTTTTTTCATCTCATCATAGTTCACTTCAGTCCCGTCTGCAATATCTTTAGCATTAAACAACTACCTTTCTTCTTCCTATATTGTTCATTCTATCGTCCTCCCTCTCCCTTCTGCTACCTCCATTAAGCCTTTTCTCGATTACCCATTTCCCTGTTTCTCTCCTAACTTCATCTCAAATTTCCATGCCTTTTTCCCCGATGTAGTAGATACTTTATCGCGTTGCGCGTCTTTTTTCGCCATATTCATCATAATTTTCTAACCATCCAATTTTTTCCTGCCTTTTTATCCTAATATCTCTATATAATAACATAATACCGGTCATACCAGCATATTAATTGATCACTTTCTTCTTCTCTAGTTTCTGTTAACTTTCTTTTTTCTATTACCCATATCTCTGTCAATACTTCTGCTGATTTTTTTACCCTTTTTCTTATATGAGCTCTATGATCTTTATTTGTTTGTCCGATATATCACAAACATTCTAACTTCTTTACTTCTTCTAACTTTATTCCATTCTATGTTCACGTCTATTTCTCTTTCTTTTTCGTCCTTTTCTAAACCTTCCAATCTTTGTCGTTTCTACACTAAAATTAAACTTTTTCCCATCAGAGTATTTCTCTAACCCTATAATAC
>NC_046657.1:155896043-155900942 GCF_010883055.1 Belonocnema kinseyi
TTTTATAAGGAAAGTATAAGAGAGGCAGTATAAAAGGAAAAAGTTTAATCGACTTAGTGTCTTAAAAGTCTGTCGCATAGGGTCTAAAAAGACCGATTGTTGAAAAATAAGATTTTGTGAATTTTTGGCGCTGAATCTTATTTTTTTAAGTTTAGAACAAATTGTTTTGAGTACATAAAATATTACATTCTACTGATAATTTAATAAATAAATGAATTGTTCAAATAATTTCCTATAGTTTGTAGCAATTTTCTTTCAGAATAGAGTCAGAAATTCGCATTTTTTTCTAAATTTTACACCTTAATTTCAACTTTTTGGGTAGAGCGAGACAGTAATCAATTAAAGTTAAAAAAGATAATTGCTTAAGCAATTTATTGATACTCTTAATAAGAATCCCTTTGATTAATTTTTAAAAGTTTCCGTATTTCTAAAAGTGTCGACTTTTAACTAATTTTATAGTAAAGTGAGTTCCTCATTATTTTAAATTAACAAAAATAATTATTTATATAATTATACATCTAAAAAAATAATATTTTCTTTAAATAATGCCTGAAAGTTGTGATTTTTGATTAAAATTTTCAACTTTTTGTGCACTTTTCACCTTGAGTGAAGTAACAAATATTGCAAGTAAACAAAACTGACTGTTTGAACAAATTATTATTATTTATAAGTATCTTATTTCATAGTAATAAAAGACAACTGTAGTGCTCCTGATTTATTATTATTATATATTATTTTATTATTATTTATTATTATTATACTGAGAGTTTTGTGTTCAAAATAATATTTTCCTAAAAGTAGCAAAACATGAAAAATACCTTATTCATAATACATGAAATACTACAGAAACAAATTATTCCTGTGATCGTCACTTATTATTTATTCATAACCAAAAAGTCAAAAAAAGCTAAAAATAAGAAAAAAACCCAGAAACTTCATAGAATCAGTTTAGGAAACGATAGTTTTCAACAATAATTACTTTTTTGAAGAATTCTGTTGACTAACTTGCGAAAAAATAGACGAAAAAACTGAAACTTATACAAAAAACCTTCCTTGAATTATATAATGAGAATATTATTGAAAATGATAACAAATGTTTACAATTTTTTAAGTTAACTTGAAATAATTATTACCTGACTTTGATGGGCAAATCAACAAAAATTTCAAAAAATTTCTGAAAAATTGCAAGTTTCTAACTGTATTATAAATAATAATAGATGTAATAAAATTTGATAAATTTTCACTGTAAATCGGGACTTTTCAAACCGTTCATCCTCTTCTTATTTGTGGTTAATTATATTGCCGAACGGTACCTGAGCGAATCCGCTGACCTTGAAAGTGCCACTCTCTGTCGCCCCCCCCCTCCGACTACCTTATCCGGTAAATCGGGTTCCGGTAAAGCGGGACTCAAGCGTACGGACGGATTATACCAAATTTAAGGCTTTCATAGAAACGTACGGATTGATTTGGCTTAAAAAAGGTTGAATGTCGAGTTCAGATTGATATGGATTGATTCGGATTATAGTTGATTTTCGTTCACGAATTCAGTGAGATTTAGAGTTCAGATCTTAAAATTGGCTAGAGATAAGTCTCATAATAATTAGGACTGGATGCTAGGATTGAATAGGATTACAAGGTGGGCTAGAATTGATGTTCATGTTGACGCGCGGATTGAAAAGGATTAAAAATTGGATCAGGATCGATATCGGATACACTCGGATAAGAAAACGGACTTAAAATGATTTGAAAGCATAAAATATGCTTAGGATGTGTTTCGGAATAATTTCGATTGGGCTCCCAGATAGAATAGGATTGGAAGGTCGGTCAGAATTAGCTTGCACTGACGCACAGATTGAAAAGGATTCATTTAGATTCATTCGAATTATATTTCGAAAGGTCATGCCGATTCAAAAAGTTCGATTTTCGGGTCAAAAAATGGATTCTAAACATACTAAACCCACTTGAATTGGAATTACAACCTCCTCTCGGTTTAGCCACTCGCGGTTTAGTAATTCCTAGAACTGCTGGATGACGCAGTTTCTCAACGCACAACTCGAGAGCCAATTACGACTCTTACTTAGAAAACACCAGAAGCGTAGCGGAAGGGTGCAGCGCGTCAGTACTCACATGCGGAGTTTGCGCAATATTATACTTTTCATTTGGAAACGGTTCAGATGGCCCTGAAGTGTGTAATGCTAATTAAAGTTGGTGTTAAAGTACAAATTAGGAACAATTGTTTCGGATTAATTAGGATAGGTTCGGGTATAAATAATTCTGCGTAGATTTTCTGGAGTTCGAACAAAAAATCATTATGTCCTCTAGTGGCAATAGAGTATTTAAAAATACTCTATTGAATTTGTTAGTAACTAAAATGTTGTCGAAATTAAATGCAACCACTAAAATCTGAAGATATATTAGCGAATCAAATTTCAAAGAAAAATTTAATTTTCTAGTTAGTAAGCGAATTACCCATTCCGTGTGTTCCGGGTTGTGAAGTTCCATCCGAAACAAAGTTTACTCGTAATCCAATTTAAACGGAAGTAGGCTACAGTTTGTCCTGATTCGCCGCAATATGAGTAAACACTGTCCAACACGCAAACAGGTCCATAATCCCTCAAATGGTGCTTTCTCAAGGTAGTTTGTTGCATGGAATATTTTTCATCAAATAAACATTTTTTCGAATATTTCACAATTCTGTTTATATGAAATGGAATAATATTTCTATAACATTAGCAATAGTAGCCATTTTTTGCGATTTCAGAGCAGTTTTTATTGGATTTTACACAAAGGGTCTTAAAATTTTAAAATAATTTGTTAATACTTATAAACAAAGATGAAAAAAAGCCTTTTTTGTTAAAAAAATTCATCATTGAAAAAACTGTCCATTACGTCATCATGAAAATGGGTAAGTAAGGGTTTTTGGGTTCGTTGAATACGAATCTGGACTCATATTTTGAAAATTCAAAATAGTGGATCCAATATGGCTGCCGAAATTCGGAATATTTTTTGATTTTATCTGAAAATTGTTATACAAGGGTTTTGCCGGTCAGTTATCACGAATATAAACTCAGATTTGGGAAATTTAAAATGGTGCATCCAAGATGGCGACAGAAACTTGGAATATTTTCGTATTTTTTTCTGAAAATTGGCATACAGAGGTTTTTGTGGTCGCTACTCACAAATCTGAAATCAGACTTTGAAAATCCAAAATGACGGATACAATATGGCGGTCAAAATAATAAAGTTTTCTGGATTTTTAAAAAAATGAGTGTACATGGATTTTTGGAGTCACTGATCACGAATCTGAATTTAAATTTTGAAAATTCAGAAAATTGGTATATGTTTTCAAACCTTAATATTTTAAATATTTATCATTTTGAATACAGATTCAAGATCAGCGACCCCGTGCCTGTGCCAACTTTCAAAAAACAATTTAGAAATATTTTTAATTTTGGCCCGCCATTATGAATGTCCAAAATCTAAGTTCAGATTCGTGATCAGAGATACCAAAAACCCCTGTACACCAATTTTCAAAAAAAAAAGAAATCCAAATTTTTGCCGCCATATTGGACCTGCCATTTTGAATTTTTTAAATCTGCGTTTGGATTCGTGATTAGCGACTCCAAAAAACCCCTGTATACCAATTCTAAAAAAAATCCAAATTTAAGTCGCCATACTGGATCCATCATTTTGAATTTTCTAAATCTTAGTTCAGATTCGTGTTCCCAAAAAACCCCGTATACAAATTTTCAGAAAAGATAAAAAAATATGCCAAATGTTAGCCGCTATATTGGATCCGCCATTTTGAATTTTCAAAATCTGACTTCAGATTCGTAATCAGTGACCCTAAAAACCCCTATGTACCAATTTTAATGAAAACTCATTTCCCTGAAAAATGTATGCCGGAAAGGGTTAAATCAGGCTGTCAATTGTTTTATAAATAAACAAATCAGGCAAAAACGGATGATATTCTATATCTGACATTCTCAGTGGACGTCAAAAACATAAAAATGGTTGAAATCGCCTAAGTTATATAAAGTTACATCAGTTAAAGACATTCCAATATTATATAACAAACAACAAATTTTGATAAATTATTGCTCGAAAGAATGTTTTTTACGATTTTCCATAATTTTACTTTTATTTTTCATTATATTGCAAGAAATTTGGATGAAAACAATATAATCATAAAGAAATTTCTTTTTGAGATTGTTACTGTTAATATTATACACAAATTTAATAAACAAATATACTATTCGGGCATATTTTGACAGAAAACCTCATTCTTTCAATGTCATGTTTTATAATAGGAACATTATTAAATTTTTTTAAAATTTTATAATTGGTTGATTAATGTTATGATTTTTTAAACAAGTTTAATAAACAAATTCATTTTTTGGGTATTTGCCGGTAGAAAAATTAGGTTTTTTCAATTCCAGTCTCTTAAGTTGAGAACTTTATAATAATTTCATCATAATTCATAATTAGATTAAAAATTTTATGATTTTTTTAAACAAATTCAATAAGCTTTTTCATTATTTGGGCATATTTTGATAAAAAAGTTTTCGTTTCATCTCAGTTTGTTGCACAAGAAGTACGAAATTCATCAAATAGTAATGAATAAAAATCAGTTTCGACAACTCTCTTAGAAATCTTATAAGCCTTTTTGCCAATTTTTTATCCAAATCAGTCAATAATTTTGGGTTGAAATCAACTATGTTTCATAGAGTAAAATTAGCTGAAGACAGATGGCGCGCGAGTCGCTCCAAATCATCTGTTTTCAGTCAGCACCACTCTCGACTAGATATATGGTGCAGTCACAGTCCACAACTTCTGAGTTTACGTGTTTTTATAACCAATTGAAAAAAAAAATTGTTCGTTAAGAAAAATGGAAAAAAA
>NC_046657.1:155901042-155929523 GCF_010883055.1 Belonocnema kinseyi
AAATTCGAATTGGTCGAACACCCACCGTATTCACCAGATTTAGCCCACAGTGACTTTTTCTTATTTCCAAACTTGAAAAAATGGCTCGGTGGACAGAGATTTTCAGACAACGAAGACGTCATTGCCTCTGTAAGTGTTTATTTTGAGGAACTTCCAAAAACGCACTTTTCTGAAGGATTAAAAAAACTTGAAAAGCGATTGACCAAGTGTATAGAGCTCCAAGGAGATTATGTTGAAAAATAAAAAAAAAATTACCCAAAAAAAATTGTTTTTATACTTCATTCTAAGGACTTATTGAACTACCCTCGTAACAAGAAAAATGTTATGATAAAATTATTTGTTGAAAGAACGTTTTTACAATTTTTCATAATTTCACGTTTTTTAAGGTCATATTGCAAGAAATTCGGATGATTTCATTAATTTCATTAATTACATTAATCAGGAATCTTTCGACACAAAAATTGGTTCTTGTCGATGTAATTTTTTTTTTAATTAGAAACTGTATGATAATTTTAGAAAGCTTGAAAATGTGTTGATTAACATTATGATTCTTTTAAACAAATTTAAGAAACAAATGCACTATTCAAGCATTTTTTGGCTAAGAGATTCCTTTTTTTATTGCCAGTCCCTTCAGTTGAAAACTTCAGCACAATTTCAGGAACATTCATAAATACTCAAAAATTTAATAAATTTATCAAACAAATTAAATCAAAGAATGCATAGGTGAGGCATCTGATAACAGAAAAATTCTTTTTTCTTGTTGAGAACTTTTTTTATTAGAAACTTCATGATAATTTCAGTAAAAATGAATAATTTTTTGATCGATTTGATGACTTGTTTAAACAATTTTGTCAAACAAATTTATTATTGGATCATCTGTCGACGGAATTTGTTTTATGTCAGTCTTCTTAATTAGGAACTTCGTGATAATTTCAGCAAAACTAATCATTAGTTGATAAACTTTATATCTTTAAAAAAAAATTTTGATTAATAAGTGCATTATCTGGATACTAATGGTATCCAGATCTGTATACTGATCTGTATACTAATCTGTAATACTAAATCTGTATACTAAAGAGAATTCTTATGATTTAGAGAATTCATAGAATTCATAAAATTTAGAAAATATAAATAATGTAGAGAATTCAGTTAATTTATTAAAATCAGAGAATAAATTTTTTGAATGGAATTGATTGAGTTCTTAGTATTAATTGAATTCATATACTTATATTAATTATTGGAACTGATTTAATTACTGATAGATGTACAGAATTAAATGAATTCCTAAAATTGAATAAATTTTAAGTATATATTGAAATCAAACAATAAATTACATTTATAGAATAATTTAAATTCATTGAATTAATTCAATGTATAGAAGGAATTTAATTCACAGAAGCCAATAAATTCATCAGATCAAATGAATTTATGAAATTAATTGAATTCTTCGAATTGATGATATTCACAGAAGTAATTGAATTCATAGAATTCCTATGTTTATAGAATTAATTAAATTCAAGAATTCATTTTATTTACATAAACAGTTGAATTTATACAATTTGTTATATTCAGAAAATCAATTGAATTAATAGATTTCGTTATATTTACCGAAATAATTATATTCAAGCAATTCACGGAATTCGGAAAATTGATGAGATTTTGATCATTTACATAATTAGAAAAATTCATAGAATCCATTGAATTTAGAGAATTCGGAAAATTTATTCACTTAAATGAATTTAAAAGATTCAGACGAATCCCACTTTCTTGAATTCATAAAATTCAGAGAGTTTCTGAAATTTGAAAAATTCATAAAATTGAAAGAATTCATTGACTTCATAGAATTCAGAGTACTCACTAAATTTATACAATTAATTAAAATCACCGAATCCATTACATTCGTACTATTAATGGACTTTATACCATTTATTTAATTCAGAAAATTCATAACTTTCCTGTATTAGAAGAATTTATACAATTTCGGGAATTAGGAGAATGCAGGAATTCAAAGAATTTAAAAATTCAGAGAATTAAAGGAATTCAGAGAAATCATTGAATTTATAAAATTCAGAGAATTTTGAGGATTTATATAATTTCAGAAATTTAGGAAATCGCTTAATTTCGAAGAATTCACGGAATTTATGAAAATTAAAAAAAATTCAGAGAAGAAAAAAAATTAAGAAAATTAAAAAATTAAGAGAACTTAAAGAATACAAATGATTGGGAATTGAGAAAATTGAAGTAATACAAAGAATTAGGAGAATTCATAGAATCCAGAGAATTCATAGAATTTGGGAATTTATGAGAATGCAGGAAAACTGAAGAAAATAGGAAATTTATAGAATTCGGAAAATGTATAGCATATGGGGAATTTACAGTATTTTACGAATTCATCAAATTTCAGGATTTCCTAGAATTTGGGAAATTAATAGAATCTGAGAAATTGATAGAATTTGGAAAATTTATAGAATTGAGGAAATTCGTAGCATTTCTGGAATTTATAGCATTTGGGGAATTTATAGTACTTTAAGAATTTAAGAAATTTAGGGAATTCGAGAAATTTATCCCCTTTTAAGAATTTAGAGAATTTCAGGAATATTTTGAAGAATATATTACTTTCAGCTTATTCATAAGAAATATTCTCTTTTTAATATACATTATCATTTAAAACAGTTACAAGGTGTTTTATATATTTATTACACTGTTGGAAAGTAACATTTTTCAAATATGGAAGTCTCTAATCTATCATATCATCAAATGAGCTATGAATAACTAGCTTGTAAATTTTTAAGAACATTTTGATGACAGTAAACAATTTATTATGAAACAACAATTGTTTAAAAAATCTTTGTCATTTTATGTATTTTTAAATAAAAGACTAATTTTTCACGGAATTAACAGCCAGTTATTAGGTAATGATTTTTTGGTATAAATCAATAATATTTGATAGTTTTTTAACCAAACTCAATTAACAAATGCATTATCAGGCTAATTTTTAGCATACCATTTTTTTGTTTAATCAACTTCTAATAACGCATTTTAAAGCATTTCTTAATAGTCCGATAAAGATTCACTATTTTTATTTTTATTAATAATGTAGTAAACAAATTTTTCTCCATTAGTGTATTAGTAATTAATGCATTTTAGCCAATTAATGCATTTTCTAAATAGGTTTCGATAAAAAATATTCAAATGTTATAAATTTATAAAAAATAATGAAAATATGTTTAAACAATTGTGGTTCACAATAATAATTTTTTTAATACATTCAAAAAGTTCTCTAAAGTTAGTTATTTAAATGTATTTGCATTGAAGCAATCAAGTTTGTACCTCCGGAAATAGGCAAAAAGTACATCTGTTAATTAAGGTAGCTTAAACAATTATTAATTTTTATTTAATGGGAGAATATTATGCTTAGGTTTTATTTTCAAGTAATGTGTGATCGACTTCATAGCAAAAGCTTTTATGCTGGGTATTTTTGGATCTCGAATCGGTATCAGCGACCCCGAAAACATACAATAAACATGGTCTAACCCCCGCACTAGAAACAAAATTATATGAGGTTTTTTGAGGTTGTGTCAGAATCCTGACGTATTGGGTTTTTTTTATCTCGGATTTAGATTCAGCGACCTCAAAAATATATAGTAAACATGGTCTGCGATCTCCAGACCCAAACAAATTTTTTATGTGGTTTTTTAAGGTTATGTCCAAACCATTACATGCTGAGTTTTTTGGATCTCGAATTCGGTTTCAGCGACCTCCAACACATTTAATAAATGTGGTCGATCTCCAGACCCGAAAAAAATCTGTTATGCGGTATTTTAAGGTTATTTTAGAAATCTCATGTGCTGGTTTTTTTGTTGGATCTCGGATTCGGATCCAGAGACTCCAAGAACATATAATAAACATGTTCTGATCTCCAGACCAGAAACAATCTGTTATGCGGTTATTTAAGGTTTTGTCAGAACCCTCATGTGCTGGTTTTTTTGTTGTACCTCGGATTCGGATCCAGCGACCTTGGACAATTTTTCCACAAATGTTTTTTTTTTTGCTTCGCTGCGCAGCGGAGCAAAAGGAGATCTTTTTTCAGAAAAATATTTTAATTTCATGAATATGAAACCTACCGTCCTCTGATGTTCACACACTATCATGACATCCCTAAATAGCTTTGTCCAATAGCAGCTGTAATTATTAATCCCAAAAAATCATGAAAAAATGTAATTTAACATTAGGAAACTTTAATAGAAAGATGAGTATTTTTAAAACAGTTTTAATTATATTTATATTCTTTTATTCTTTATTTTACTCATGAAATTGATCAATTTTATAGTCAATTATAATTATTTCAAATATTTATTGATAATATTACTCAACTAATAATAATAGCAACAATAATATTTAAACATTGATTATAATGTACTTACAATATAATATTTTATTAATTTATCTAGACATTTCGGCTCTCTAAAAATATACATTTATGCATAATTTATTTATAATCAGGGTGGACACTAGAGCGGAAAACCGAAAAGACCGAAAAAAACGGGAAACTACCGGTAATTAAATTAAATTTTACTTTATCTACAGATGCAGGGCATACGAGTGAAAATAATTATCATTTTTATTTTGTGTCAAGTCGAAAATATGAGGTTTTTTGAGGTTATCTCACAATTCTGACATACTGGGGTTTGTGGATCTCGGATTCGGATTCAGCGAACTCAGGAACATATAATAAACATGGTCTGATCTCCAGACCCGAAACAATGTGTTATACGGTTTTTTTTGTTATATCAGAAGCCTCCTGTGCTGGTTTTTTTTGTTGGATCTCGGATTCGGATCCAGCGACTCTAAAAGCATATAATGAACATGGTCTGATATCCAGGCCCGAAACAATGTGTTATGCGGGTTTTTTTTTGTTATATCAGAACCCTCCTGCGCTGGATTTTTTGTTGGATCTCTGATTCGGATCCAGCGACTCTAAAAACATATAATGAACATGGTCTGTTCGCCGGAGTCAGAAAAATATGTTATGAGATTTTTTGAGGTTATGTCAGAACCCTGAGGTGCTAAGGGTTTTTCGGAGCTCGGATTCGGATATTGACACTCTGATATTGACACACTATCATGACACCCCTAAATAGCTTTGGTAAAAAATGATTGCGCATGCATACTCGATCTTCCTGAGGTGGAAGCTTCTTATTAGAAACAAGCTATGGGGCGGACAGGTTCCTCATCAAAAGGAGATTCTCAAGGATACCATAGTCACGCTCCTATTTGACTGACGTGCAATGCATACAGCACTCCACTCCACTCATCCAGGTCGTGTGAACCTTTTCCGTGATGACACGCTCTCATAAACGAGAACTTGAAAATCTTGTTAAGGGGTGAACCCAAAGCCGTACACAGTCACGCTCTTCCCTTTTGCTTTGAATCGTTAATGTGATTCAGTACAGCAAGAAAACATAACGAAGGCGGAATAGGCGAAAATCGCAGAGGCTGGGTAATGGGAGACACCACAAAAAATTTTGTGGAGTCGTTGAGATGAACTGAATAACTATCAGTTCAGAAACTACATATCTATTTTTACGTCTCTATTGCAATTAAAAGAAAAATCGGCATGGAGATAAAGAATGAAAGGAACTACAAACTGAATGAGAAAACGCACAAAAATTGCTCATACTAGGGTCGCTTCTTTTTAATCACGAATCATTTGTCCCGAGATTCATGTCATGCAAACGAGAAACTCTAGGACAGGAAAGGACACTGTCAAGTGGACTGGGTATCTGCAGGTTTTAATTTCATTTCTATTCAGCCTTTGCTTTTTCATCAGAGTTTATGCTTTTTTGTTCTTTATCATCTTTTTTTTTTTAGTTTTTCATTTGGGTCTCGGGAAATGTAAAACTCGATTCAGGACACAATTTTAAAATGGCGAATTCGAATTTTTTGTACAAAAACCGTTATAATAAGTGACTCGTATATTATTTGATCGATTAGAACAGAAAATACATTATTAGTTTTATAGTTAATTAATATAAATGAATATTGTTTAAGCTAGTCAGATCACCCATTAGGGGGACAAGAATTTTGGAATGTATCCTTAAATAGGAATGGGATAAAAAAAATCCAATGGGTTTTATCAAAATAAACCAAATAACTTACAATTATAGAATACATTGAAAAGCAAGAATGGATTGTTATTAATCATAAGGAGTTTATTTTCTTTAATTTTTTATTCAAATTCATATCAACATTTTAAAGTTTTTCTAAAGTAAAATTACAAGATATTATTAAATTGAATTAATTAATATCCAAAATATCGCTTGCAGGCTCAAATAATCCATTCAATTCATTATTTATTCTAAAAAATCAATTCAAAGTAATTTATTAAAACCTCTAATTACAACCTCAAATTTGACAACTCCTTGGGTAAGTAATTAAAAAGAATGATAATTAAAAAAAAAATTTAGTAATATGATAAATATTGGTAAGATTAATATTATTGATTTACTTGCAAATACCACTGTTTGGTTGTAAATTTTTATATACAATTAATCTTAATTAAAATTAGTACATGAATTGAAAAAAGTATTCAAACAATTTCAATTATTTTTTTTTTACAAATCTTATTATTTGGTTGAAAATGTCATTAACTGAAAAATCTTTTTGGTTAATATTTGAACTACTTTATTAAAAATGAGTCTTTTTGGTACAATAATTTATCTTTTTAAGTATCAATTCAATATTTTTTAGCAAAAATTCAACTGTCTGGTTAAAAAATATTATTTCTTTTTTTAATGAAAAATCTTATTTGGTTTACAAACCATCTCCTTTGGTAGAAATTTTATCTGTTTCGGTTACAAGTCGAACTATTTGGTTGAAAAATCAACAATTATATTTTTTGATTAAAATTTATTCTTTTTGTGGCAAATTAGTTAAAGCCTCAACCTAAACAGATTAATTTTCCATCACAGTTGCATGTTTTCTCACGAAATATGAAATTCATAATTAAAATGATAAATTTTAGAACCAAAAAGATGAATTTTTAACGAAATATTTCAAATATTAATAAAAAAGTTTTTTTAGTCAAGAAAGAAAAAAAAATCAACCAAACCGTTGAATTTTCAATTAAAAAAGACGAATTTTCTTCAAAACAGTTATATTTTTAATTCAAAAAAAGAAGTTTTGAACAAAGAAGTTAATTCACTTAATTTAAATTAAAAAGTAAATAGATAATATTGATAGCATTAATATTTATTATATTTCATATTAATGCATATTTATTTATTTTTATTGAAAAATTCAGTTTATGAGTTACTATTAAAGTACTTACCTAAGCAGTTGGAAAAATTTGAGGTTAGAATTGGAAGTTTCAATAATCTACTGTAAACAACTTTTTGAGAATGAATAATAAATTGAAAGGTAAGTATGGATTTTATAAAACAACGTTTTTAGTACATCCCTAACACAAAACTGCGTAATTTAATTAAAAACACGGCGAAAGTGACCTTCTCAGTAATTTAAACGTAATTGTGCAACTTACGCTGAAGTGTCCAAAAATGACAGTCAACGGCAGCTTGTCCCCGTTTAGAAAAATTTTTCGATAATTTTTTGAAATGCAGGCCATTAAAATGTTCATAATTTATTGAAGAAAATTGCTCAAAAAATTTTGATTTCTATTTTTTAACGTATTAAAAATGTACAAAAAACCCAGTGGGCACAAAATTTCGCGACGTCTTTACGACATCGTTACGACAACGTTACGAGACAACTTTACGACATCCTGTGTCCATATTGTTTCGGTGTATTTGCGATATCTTAAAGATATCGTCAGATCATACGACTCATTTACGATATCGTAAAGACACCTTAACGACATGGACGTACGATGTCGTAAAGTTGTCGTAAAGATATCGTCACGATGTTGTAAAGACGACGCCAAATTTTCTGCCCAATGGAAAAATAGTATATTATGCACCTGGGGGGGGGGGGGGAAGAGGGACTTTTTGGACGATTATTGAAAACGTAAACAAGTCGAAAAACTCCCTCTCCCTCTTGGCGCATATGATATTTTTTATAACAAATATATGACTTCAGACATTTCTCGAATTGCAGCCATGATTTCAGCCCATATTAGATTTCAAATGAAGAAAGCATGATTTACAGTAATTTCAAAGGTAACTTATGGTAACTTACCATGAATTAGCCAAAATTCAATTTTAAACATTTTTATAAATTTCCTGAAATTTATGAAATTGTTGGTAATTTATGGTAATATTGCTGAAAATGTATGATAACTTAGGGTAAAATACGTAAAATTATATCTCGAAGTGTTTATAAATTCTGGGAAATTTTGAGTATTCAGGGTAATTTTTCAGGTAAATATGGTAACTTACCATAAATTTCCAAAAATTGGATTTCAAACATTTTTATAAATTTTTGTAAATTTATGAAATTCTTGGTAATTAATGGTAATATTACCGGAAATTTATTATGACTTGCTTAAAATCATATCTGGAAGTGTTCATAAATTTGCGGAAATGTATGAAAATTTTGGTAATTTATGGTACTATTATAGGTAATTTATGTTAAATTGAGACAAATTAGCAAACATTTAATTTAAAATTTTTTCTTATCACCGAAAATTTATGAAATTTTTGGTAAGATTGCAGGTAATTTATGGGCAAATTACCCAATGTTCAATGTGTAAATATTTATAAATTTCCAGAAATTGGAATATCGTGAATTGCAGGCGCAATTTACTTCGACTTTTTTCTATAAAAAGAAAATTATTAGACTGAAGGGATTTTCAAAATCGAAAAAAAAAAGAAAATAATGAAATGAACATTTTAAGCCAAACAACGCAATATATGAAAAAAGTCAAGAAAAGAAAAACATTTATTTTCGAAAGCCCTATGAGTCGACCGTAATAATTTTTTTAATTTGGTCGAAAAGTTGAAAGTTCAAAATTTGATCGCACCAAAGAATTTAGAAACCAAATTTTTTGAAGATATCAAAATTCTATGTACGGCTATTCATTGTACGCAGAAACTCAAACCATTTATTCCAACGACTTTTTGCTATAGAAGGAAAATTATCAGAGTTAAAGCATTTTTAAAATAAAAAAAAAACAAAATAAAATATCAATTTTAAGCCAAACAACGCCTTACATGAGAAAAAGTTAGAAAAAGAGAAACGTTGCTTTTCGAAAGCCCTACAAGATTATGATAACCACTTTTTTAATTTCGTCGAAAAGTTGAACATTACAAATTTGATCGTACCAAAAGCAATAAAACATTAAAAAATTCCATTTTTTGGTAAAACTATGCAAGATATGAAAAAAATGATAACCCTAATATTGCGCACCCTGGAAAGAACTACAAATTCATAATAAATCACTTTTCGATAGGACACGTAGTTTTTGTTTTTAGTCATAAAAACAAAATTCAAAATAAAGCAATTCAATTTTTCCAAAAAAGACAGAAAAGACGAAAGTATCCAAAGGATCCTATATAGGAGCCTATTTAAGTTCCTGTATTTGACCCTATGCAGATGCGCAGTAGTTTTCATTTAACCCTTTCCGGCATACATTTTTCAGGGAAATTAGTTTTAATGAAAATTGGTACATAGGGGTTTTTGGAGTCCCTGATTCCGAATCTGAACTCAGATTTTGAAAATTCAAAATGGCGGGTCCAATATGGCGGCTAACATTTGGCATTTTTTTACCTTCTTAAAATTGTTATACGGGGGTTTTTGGGATAACTGATCACGAATCTGAACTCAGATTTAAAAAATTAAAAATGGTGGATCCAATATGGCGACTTAAATTTGGAATATTTTTCGATTTTTTTTAGAGTTGGTATGCAGGGGTTTTTTGGAATCTCTAATCACGAATCCGAACTCAGACTTAAAAAATTCAAAATGGTGGATCCAATATGGCGGCCAGATTTTTTTTTTAATTGGTGTACAGGGTTTTTTGGTATCTCTGCTCACGAATCTGAACTTAGATTTTGGACGTTCAAAATGGCGGGCCAAAATTTAAAATATTTCTAAATTGTTTTTTGGAAGTGGGCACAGGCTGGGAGTCGCTGATCTCTAATCTGTATTCAAAATGACAAATATTTAGAAAATTAAGGGTTGGCAAAATATACACCTACTCACCTAAAACATGAACTAGTACCAATTTTCTGAATTTTTAAAATGTAAATTCAGATTCGTTATCAGTGACTCCAAAAATCCTTGTTCACTAATTTAAAAAAAATCCAGAAAACTTTATTATTTATACCGCCATATTGTATTCGCCATTTTGGATTTTCAAAGTCTGATTTCAGATTCGTAGTCAGCGACCCCAAAAACCCTCAAGTACCCATTTTCATAAGGATGTAATGGACAGTTTTTTCAACAATGAATTTTTTCAACAAAAAAGGCATTTTTATCTTTGTTTATAAGTATTAACAAATAATTTGAAAAATTTAGACCCTTCGCACAAAAATTTCAATTTTCTACCATCCTTCGAGCATGAAATTTAAAAAAATCTGTGTAAAATCCAATAAAAACTACTCGCAAATCCCAAAAAATGATGTGCAAAAATGTGGGAAGACGGTATTCCCACAATGCCGCAAAGGGTTAATGGTTAAAAACCAGATACATAAAAAATGTAATATATTTGATATAAAAGTGTTGTGTATAATGTAGAAAAGTTGACATGTTGGAAAAAATCGAGTGCGAAGCACGAGATACCTGATGAGAATGTGTTTACTAAAGCCGAAAGATCTTTAGCAAAAGAGAGATTAAATTCCCAAAATTACAGTTGTCGCTCCGTTAACCTTTTATTTCAAAAGGTCTGTGCACGAATTCGGGAGAAATACAAAGACCAAGCGCGGAGTCCGACTGCCATCAGTCGCGCGCCGTAGGTGCGCTCAAACTCTCGAGCTGGGCTCTTTTAACAAAAGAGAATTCTCAATCACATAATTACAGTAGTGAATGTTTTGAGTCTTAATTTTAAAGACTTGCATAAGAATGTGCGAAAATCTAAAGACGGAACGCGTAGCGCGAGATAAATACATCATCGAGCGCGAGAAACAACAGTCGCGCGCACGAGGCGCACTCAAACTGGTGAGCCGCGAGCAGAGCGCGCTATGAGAATGTACCCGCGTAATAAATTCAAAAGAACTTCACAAATAACAAATTACTTTTACTTTTATGATTTCCTATTTACGTTGTCCCAGTAATGGTCTACCTTACTTGCCAAGCAATGAGAAGTGGTAACTGAACGTAAAATGATTTCAATTCCAAGCTAATTTCTTTCAGATTTTTTTTTTTAATTCTTTCTCACATTCTTCACATTTTGCTATGCTGGAAAATATTTTTAAAAATTATCTTTCAATTAATTAGCTCGTAAAAGCTTATTAGTTCACTTAATTTTCGGAAATAGTTTTTTTTTATCCTCGCTCGCGGGCAATTAAAGATGTGCAGAGTACAGCAATCACCTTACTACTATTGATTCGCAAAGTCGAAACTTTGAAGAAAAATAAATCAAGAAAACTTTACAAGGAACTGGCAAGCTTTTGATCCGAGTTTCCTAGAAGACAAGCTCAATTACTTGTGTACGCGATATGTGTTAAGCATGCTGTGGACTAGCCTTGAGTTTTTCTGGCTTGAAAGTAAATTTTGAAATTTATGTTTGATACTTAAGCTTTTATGTTCATCTGAATCCGTTCTTATTCAAATCCTAAACCGAATTGAAAATTTTGCGATAAGTTGAACACTAAATACACTGGAATCGCGTTTATATCCACCTTCCAAAAACGTAAACATTCACTTATATCGTTCCGAGTAGAAATCCTCTAGGTACAATTTAAAGTGGCCCTATGCATCACCCCCACTCTTTCCCTTCTTTTAGCATCCGGAAGCACGATCCTAGATCATGATCCGGAGGGGTATTGTAGTTAATATAAATTTAATAGATGGCGCTGCGATCATGTAGGCCTGTCTTGCATTGTTATGTGTAGCGAAAATACTGAAATTCATTAAAAACTTGATACTTTTTATGAATATAAAAGGAAGAACAAGGTTTTCAGTAACAATAAGAGCAGCTGTAATTATTAAACAAAAAATACTGAAAAAATGTAATTTAATATTAGGAAAATTTAATAGAAAGATGAGTATTTTAAAAAGAATTTGAATTATATTTATATTCTTCTAATGTTTAGTTTGCTAATGCAATTGATTAATTTTATAATCAATTGTAATTATTGAATATTTTAAATATTGATTTATAATATTACTCAACTAATAATAATAGCAATAATAATATTAAAACATTAATTATAATATACTTATAATCTAATTTTTTAATAATTTTTTTGACATTTCGGCTCTCTAAAAATATATATTTATACATTATTTATTTATAATCAGGGTGAAGACTAGAGCGGGAAACCGGAAAGACCAAGAATAAAACAGAAAACTACCGGTAATTAAACTGAATTTTACTTTATCTACAGATGCAGGGCAAATGAGTGAAAATAATAATCTGTTTTATTTTATAAAAGGGAGTTGGTGACGAAATAAAATTTCCCTTTGGAAAAATTAATTTTCGACATGGAACAGGAATTTTTTAAAAGAATAAAAACTGGGATTTAGTAGATGGAAGTTCAAAAATTCCTGTTCCAAGTCAAAATTCGTCACAATTTAAAAGTTCCTTCTTCCTAAGTTAAAAAAAGTGCAAAAACAGAAAATATTCCATTGAAAGTAATTCCTATGAGAAAAATATGTAAAATAAACAATTTAAATGATAAGTTTTGATAAAAATGATAAATCTTCAATTAAAAACAAAAATAATTTTCAACAGACGAGTTTATTTTTGACCAAGTTGATTTATTTGTAACCTAAAAAATTAATTTTAATCTGAAATGATGAATATTTCACTGAACTACTTACATTTCTAACCAAAAAGAATTGCCAATATTATAATTTAGAAATATATTCTTTTTGGAATAATACTTCTGCTTTTAAAACGAGTTAAACAACTCTTCTTTTTTTCTAATTTTGGAAGAATCAACTTTTAAATTGTGATGAATTTTGATTTGGAAACGAGATTTTTTAAACTCCTTTCTTTTGAATCCCTGTTTTAGTTCTTTAAAGTTTTTTAGTTCGAAGATTTAACTATTTTGCAGAAATTTTTTTTTTATGTTGCTAAAATTTTTTTTTACTGAAAATTCGACTATTTGATTGTTGGTTAAAAAATTATATTTTTTGTTTGATAATTTAATTATTTGACTGAAAATTAATTTATTTTGTCAAATGTTAATTCTTTCAGAAAATTAATCTTGATGGTTGAAAATTAATCTTTTTTGTTGAAAATTTGTCTTTTTTGGTCGAAACTTACTTAATCTTCTTCGCTAAAAATGTAACTTTTTTGTTGGAAATTAAACTATTTGCTTAAAAATTCATTTTTTGCGGGAAAAAATAATAATTTCCGTTAAAAATTAATTTTTTTGTCTTAAAATTATATACATTTTGTTGAAGATCCGACTTTTTTGCTAGAAAATTATTCTCTTTGATTGTAATCTGACCTTTTATAATTTAAAAAAAACATTTTTTTGGCAAAAAAAATATTCTTGTTTGAAAACTCGCCTATTTGGTTAAAAGTAATTTTTTATTAAATATTAATCATTTTGGTTGAAAGTTTAGTTTTTTACTCCGAAATTTATCTAATTTGTTTTAGAAAAATGGTTTGGCCTGAAAATATTAATTCTTTTCACTAAAAATTTGACTTTGATTTCTAATTTAAAAGTTACCTTGGTAGTTGAAAATTACGGTATTTGAAAAAAAATTCTTTAAATTTCTTTCGAGAATTTGTTAGTGTTGTAGTTGAAAAAAAAGTTTCCAGACTGGCTTTTTGAATTTTCGATTTATTCAGCAATTTCTTCAGTTCGTGATTCTATGTTCAACTGAATTAAAAAAATTGTCTGCAATTTCTTGCGCAAAGTTGCTGTTGACTGGTTCCAGAAAAACGAACATTTTCCTTGGAGGGAAACCAGGTAAGGGCATCCGAATGGAAAATGTGGAAAAATTATATACGACTGCATGTAAAAAGTAGATGTAAAAATATGATGTAAAAAATTACTGGAACGTACCTCTGTTGCCAAGGTAATGCTTTGATCATAAAACGAAGATTTTTCTTGAGATTTATGATGTGACATATAAAAACAAAAAATAAAGTGCAAGTTTTTTTAGTACCTTCTAAAAAGTAATGGAGATATTTTACAGTTCTTTAAAATCGTGAGATATAATCGTATTTTATCTTTCATTTGTATTTTTTTTATTAAGGCCAATAAGCTAACACACTGGCTTTGGTCTTTAAAAAAATAAAAGCTCTGTTTTTTTAAATTGGCTTCTCGTTTTAGTGCGCATATCTAAGTGGCAAATTGTAGACAGGTGTAGTAATTAATATTCTCATGTTTAGTATATTATTTGGAATTATTTTGAATTCCCTTGACTTTTTTTAATTCTTCTGAGTTTTTTTTAATTTCTGTGTATTCTTTTCAATTCTTCTATATTCCTTTTAATTCTCTTGAGCTCTTTGAAATGTTGTGGATTCCAGTGAATTGTCCTTCCAAAAAGCATTTCGCTCAGAGCTGTAATAATAAAAATCTAAATTCCTCTCATTTTCTTAATTGTCTCAGTTACTTTAATCCTTCCAAATTCCGCAAGTTCGTCTAAATTTTTTGATTTTGGGAAAATTAAAAAAATTCCTTGGATTATTTTTAAGTGATTGGAATAATGTTAAATCGTCACATACCCTGAATTATCTATTATGTTATTTTCTGAATTTCAAGTGCTTAAAGATAATTAAAGAAATTCAGATAAAGCCAAATTATTTCATCAAACTTAGAAGAATTTAAGGAATTTCGAAGATTTTAAGGAATTCAGCGAAGTAATTGAAATAATTAGAGGAATTTGTAAACTTAAAGAATTCTCCGAAATCAGGGATTTCGCAGAATTAAGGGATTTCGCAGAATTCAGGGATTTTGCAGAATTCAGGGATTTCAAAGAATTCAGGAAATTCTTGAATTCATGGATTTCGCAGGATTCAGGGAATTCATCGACTTTAGGGAATTCGTAGAATTCAGGGAATTGGTAGAATTCAGGGATTTTTCAGAATTTAAGGATTTTTCAGAATTCAAGGAATTCGAAGAATTCAGGGATCTTAAAGAATTCCATAAATTAATCAAATTCATAGATTATAATAATGCGAACAATTTTGAAAATTAGTCAAATTCGAGGAACTCGGAATAATTAATTAATTCAGCAAATTTCAGAATTTTTGAGAAATGCAGAAATTAAGAGAATTAAGGAATTTCATACAATTATCATTCGTAATGTTCACGAAAATAATTCAATTGATAGATACACTTAAAATTTTAGAATTGATTTAATTAAGAAAATGCATAACATTGGGAGAATCCCTGGAATTCAGACACTCCATAGAATTCATTGAACTTAAAACATTCAGAAAATTCTTAGAATTCAAAGAATCTATGAGAAATTCAGAAGAATAGGAGGCTTCCAGAGAATTTAAGAATTTTTTAAAATAGAAGGAATTCAGAGAATTAGGGAACTTTAGAGAAATTTGAAGAATTTAAGGAATTCAGAAGAACGTAATAAGTAAAAAGAATTTCAGAATTTTTCAAAAAGTTCAAGAATTGAGAGAATTGAGGAAATTGATAAAATTAACAGAATTACCTAAATTATGCGTATCTAATGAATTTAAATAATAGACTAAATTAAAATCGTGGAGTTATTTAAATGTATAGAATTTATGTAATTAAAAAAATTAATACAATTGAGTATTGGATTCATAGAATCAAATGAATTAACATAATTAATTAAATTTATAGAATGAAATATGACTTACTCTAATTATTAGAATTATTATAATAAATTGAATTAATTCAAATAATGGCATTCTTAAAATTCATAGAAGTCAGGACATTTCCAGTATTAAGAAAATTCAGAGAATTCAGAAATTTAGAAAATTTTATAAATTCATTCAATTCATATAATAATTTAATTTAGCGAATTAATTTAACTCATTTAATTCGGAGAATTCAGGAAACTCATTTCATTATTTATATTCAAAAAATTGAGAGAATTCATGAAATTCATTGAATCCTATGAATCTCCCTAATTCTATAAATATTCCGAATTCTACAAATTTTACAAACTCTATAAATTTTCCTAATTCTATGAATGTTCAAAAAGCTATTAATTTTATACATTCGACTAATATTTTAAATTCTACTAATTTTCCAAATTCTATGAATTTCTCCAATCCAAGCATATTTATTTAATTCTGTAAATCTCAGAAATTATAAGAATGTCCTAAATTCTATGAATTCATTGAATTCCTGAAATTATGATAATTCTCACAAATATGTCATTTTTTTAATGCCCTTAATTCTCTGACATTTATGAATTAAATGAATTACCTTAATTTTGTAAATTCCATCAATTCTTTTGCATTTTTTGAATTCTTCTGAATAACATTACTCCTTCTGGGATTTTCGAATTTTTCGAAATTCTCTGAATTCTATAAATTTAATCAATTCTTAAAATTTTCCAAAGTCCATAAATTCTCCTAATTTTATTCGTTTTTCCAATTCAATTAATTCCATAAATTTAAAATAATTATATGCATTAATTTATTTCTATGAATTCTGTAAATCCCCCCTCCCCCATTGTATGAATTCAAATAATTCTATGAATTCAATAATTCTTATGAATTCAATTAATTCTCTGAATTCCCTTAACTTCTTTGATTTTCGAAAATCCTTAAATTCTCTAAATTCCTTGAATTATACTAAATTCGTTGAATTCCACGAATGATAAGAATTCCATTGATTCTCGAAATTCCTTTATTTCTTTTAATTCCCTAAATTCTAGGAATGCCCAGCGTGTTTTGAGTTTACTAAATTCGCTGAATTCTTCAATTCTTGGAAATTATTTTAATTCTTCTGAATTCCCTGAATTGTTTTGTGTTCCTCTGAATTGTTAGAATTATCTTGAAGCCCTTGAAATTCATGGGATAGCACTAATTCAAGAAATTGCACAAACTTAGGGAATTCTCATAATTCAGGGAATGTCACAAATTAAACAAATTTGAATAATTCCAAAAATTCCACGATTTGTACTTATACTAATCACTTCAAAATAATCCGAGGAACTGGGGAAATTTTCAAGAATATAAAAAATGTGGGCGAAGTTAAGGAAATCTAAACTCAAAAATTCATTCTGTACTAAAGAAGATTTAAAAAATTACAAGGCAAGTGTACAAGCAATGTGCAGGAGAAGCAATGTGTTTTAATTTAAGGAATTCACTGGAATTCAAAAGATTTCAATGCAATTGCGAGAATTCGAAAGAATTTAAACGAGATTGAGAGAATTGAAGACAATTCTTAAGAATAAAGAATTATGCATCCAATTCAGAGAACTTAGAAGGATTAAAAAAAATTAGACCGAAAAAAAACAGAGCGAGGGCCCAACTAAAAAAAAGAGTTTTATTTTTTTTAAACAATGACAGTGTGGTAGCTTATTCGATCCAATAGAAAAATCTGAATGGAATATGAAATACAATTAAATTTTACGGACTTTTATAAACTGTAAAATATCTCCCTTATTTTTTATACGGTACTAAAAAAACTTTTTGTTTTTATATTTCACATGATAGCTCTAAAGAAATATCTTCCTTTACGATGAAAGTATTAGCTTCGCACACAGAGGTACCTCCTGGTAATTTTTTTCATCGCACTTTCACGTTTACTTTTTACATTCAGTCATATATAATTTTTCCACATTTTCCACTAGGATACCCTTACATAGTTTCCCTACAAAGAAAATGTATACTTTTTGTGTGGTATTTGACAAAAGCTTTGTGTAAAAAATTTTGCTGTCATAAAATTTCTTATTTCAGTGGAATATAGAATCACGAAGTGGAGAAAGTGCAAACTATGTCGGAAAGTTGGACTACGATTTCATAAAATTTCAGAAATTCATCAGATTTGGAAAATTCAAAGAAATTATAAATTACATAGAATTTGGGAAATTTATAGTATTTAGGAAATTCCTAGAATTCTGAAAATTCATAGCATTTGGAACATTCAAAGAATTAAAAAAATTAAAAGAATTTGGGAAATTCACATAATTCAGAGAATTTATATAAATTTAAGAAATTCAGAAAATTTCAGAATTTTCGAGAATCTCAGGAATTTATGGAATTAAGGAAATTCAGAGACTTTCAAAGAATTCAGACAATTCAGAAAAATTGAATGAATTTAGAGAACTCCTTGATATTAGAGAATTTCCAGAATTCAGGGAATTAATAGAACTATTTGAAGTCAAAGAATTAAATTAATTTAGACAAATAATTAATTTTATAAAACCATTTAAATTAATATAACTAAATTGGTTATTAGAATTCATTAAATTAATAGATTAAATTGCATTTTCAGGATTATTTGGATTCATAAAATTATTTTAAATATAGAATTATTTGAATTAATGGAATTCGTTAAATCCATGGAAATCAGGGAAATCGGAAAATTCACAGAATAATGACAATTTTAGAAATTACGATTCTTCACAATATTTAAAATTCATTGAATTTGAGATATTTAATAGAATTTCGGAAATTCATATAAGTTTTGGAATTCGGTAAATTTGAAATATTTAGTAAATTAATAAAATTGGTAAAATTCATTCAAATTATGAAATTCCCAGAATTTAAATTTTTTCAATGGAATTACGTGAATCCATAGTCTACGAAAGTTAAACACATGGGGAATTTTATAAAATTTTCCAAATTGTTAGAATTCGAGAAATTCCTAGGATTGAGTAAATTCACAGAATTTATGAAAAATTCAAGAAATTCTGAAAAAATGAAAGAATTTAGAAAAATAGAAGGAATTTAAAGAATTTCCGGATATTAAAGTTTTTTAGGGATTCGGGGAATTCAGAGAATTAATTTAATTCAATGAATTAAATCGATTTAAAGAATTGATTGAATTCAAATAATTGAATTAATTCATCAAATTCATTCAATTGATAGAATTTCCAGAATTATTTGAATTCTCAACATTAATTTACCCATAGAATAAATTCAAGAAATAAAATCGACAAAATTCATTGTAGTTGGGGAAATTATAAAATTCACGGAATTATGAGAATTTCAGGAATTCAGATTATTCAAAACATTCAGAATTCAAATAACTAAGTTATTTAAATGGCAATTGTGAAATTATTAGAATTTAGAAATATCGTAGAATCTTGGAAATCTATACAATTTGAGAAATTCATACAATTGGGGAACTTCACAGATTTCGCAAAATTCACGGAATTCAGACAAACTAACAATTCAAGCAATTCTAAAAAATTCTGAATATTACGGGATTTTAGGAATTCAGAGAATTGATGGATTCACTTGAATTCAAAAAAGTTAATGAGTTTTTAGAAATAACTAAATTTGTCGAACTAATTGATTTCATATAATTAAATTAATTTATCAAATTCATCGAATTAATTTCATTTTCAGAATTAGTTGGATTCTTAAGATTATTTTACTGATGGAATCAATTGAAATAATAGAATTTATAGAATCCATGGAAGTCATGAAAATCAGAAAATTTACAGAAATATGAGAATTTCAGAAATTACGATTATTCACAAAAATAATAATTCATTGGGAAATTCTTGAAATTTAGAAAATTTATCGAATTTGGTAAATCCATAAAATTCGGGAAATTCAAAGAACTGATAAATTTCATAGAAATTGGGAGATTCCTACAATTTTGTAAATTCACAATATTAAAAGAATTTGTAGAATTTGGGAAATTTATAATTTTTTGAAAATTCACAAACTGAAGCGAATTTACACAAATTTAAGACTTTCAGAAAAATTGAAGGAATTTAGAACATTTCTGGATATTAGGGAACTTCAGGAATTAAAGAAATTCACAGAATTACTTCAATTTAAGGAGTGAAATGAATTTATAAAACCAATTGAATTCGTTTAATTAAATTGATTTTTCGAATTCATTAAATTAATAGAATGAATTGCATTTTCAGGATTATTTGGATTCTTAAAATTATTTTACTCATAGAATGAATTGAATTAATGAAATTCATAAAGTCCATAGAAGTCAGGAAAATCAGAAAATTCATAGAATTATCAACATTTCAGAAATCACGATTATTCATAATATTTCAAATTCATTCAATTTAAAATTTCTAATAGAATTTGGGAAATTTATAAAACTTTGGTAATTCGTAGATTTTTAACAATTCTTAACATTTAGTAAATTCTTAAAATTTAGTGAATTGACAGAATTTGGGGAATTAATTGAAATTCCTAGAATTAAATTTTTTAATGGAATTTCGTAAATTCATCAAATTGAGGAATTTAATATAATTTTTGACATTCATTAAACTTGAAAAATTCATAGAACTTGGAAATTTCATTGAGTTTTTGAAATTCATGCATTTGGACAAATTCGAAGAATTTGAAAAATTCTAAGAATTTGAAAAATTCGAAGAATTTGAAAAATTCACAGAATTTAGAGAATGAAGAAAAATTCAAAAAATTCAAACGAAATTAAAGAATTTCAGGATTTTCGAGAATCTTTTTAATTTAATTCTTTTTAAGAATGCAGATTATTCACAACATTCACAATTCAGGCAATTGAATAATTCTAATGGAAATTTTGCAATGCATAGAATTGATAAATTTCATATAAACTTTGAAATTCATACAATTAGGGAAATCCACGCAATTAAGAGAATCCAGAAAAATTGAAGCAATTGTAAGAATTTCTGGATAATAAAGAATTTAGAAAATTGATAGATTTAGATGAATTCAAACAATTAAATGTATGTTTTGAAATAATTAAATTTATATAACTAATTAAAGTATAATGCAATTAATTCATCGGATTCATTCAATCAATTGTATTTTCAGAATTATTTTGATTTTTAAAATCATTTTACTTATGGAATTATTGAAATTCGTAAAATCCATAGAAGTCAGGTAAATCGGAAAATTCCAAAAATTGTGAGAAATCTATAGGAATTCAGATTATTCACAAAATTTGTAATTAATAGAATCTAAAATATTGCACAGAATTCAGGAAATTGGTAGAATCCATAAAATTTAGGAAATTTGTTGAAATTCATAAGATTTGAAAATTTTATAGAATTTTGGAAATTCATACAATTTGGGAAATTTATACAATTTGGGAAATTCATAGGATTTGGGACATTCACAGAATTCGAAAAATTTTCAAGGTTTACAAAATTCAGATAAATTAAACGAATTCAGAGAATTTCAGGATTTTCGATTATAAAACAAATTTTTAGAATTGAAGGAATTCAGAAAAATTGAAGGAATCTAAAGAATTTGCGGGTATTAGAAAATTCGATGAATTCAGAGAAGTAATAGAATTAATAGAGTTCGCAGAATTAAATGAATTTATAGAAGTAATTGAATTCATATATCTAATTGACTCTTCTAATTTATTTGATCCATCGAATTCATTACATTAATAGAATTAGTTTCATTTTCAGTATTATTTCAATTCTTGAAATTATTTTACTCCTAGAATTAATTTAATTGACATAATTCATAGAACTTGGAAAGTTCAGGTAATTTGCAAAATTCACATAATTTGAAAAATTAAAAGAATTGGGAAAATGCTCAAAATTTAAAAAGTGGGGAAATTTATAAAATTCTTTGGAAAATTCACAAAATTTAAAAATTCACGAAATTGAGAAATTTCTTTGAAAAATTTACAGAATTTAGAAAATTCATAAAATTTGCGAAATTTATGGCATTTGGAAAATTTTTATAATTTGAGGAATTTATCAGATTTCAGGAATTTATAGAATTGTACAAATTCACAGAACTAAGGAAATTAATATTTAAATTTAATTTATTGCGTACATTCCGAGAAAGATTTCTTTTACCTACAGGGATCAAAACAGTTTTTCAATAAATAATCCTGCTTTTTAGTAATCAGAATAGGAAAATTTTGATCAATTTTTAAGTTCAAATTCGGGATTCTCTTTTTGGCCACAAAATAAAAACTCATCATTGCTTTCTCTCTAATGTAAATTCTTCTTGGTAACTTTACTACTCTTTTGATTTACTACGATTTAACCGGAACCAGAATTGATGAAATGTCTTAAAAATTATTAAAACATTTTTCAATATTTTTTCCAATAAAAATCCTGTCAAGTCCTTATCGTAATTTCTTAAAATCACTCAAATTTTTTTTAAACCTGTAAAATTTCTTAAAAGTCTTTAAACTCTCCATAATTTTTTTTTTATGTCTAAATTTCTATTTGAGTTGATTTCATTTTTAAAAATCAATGCAAAAATCATGCAGTTATTATTGTTATAAACAATCTTAGTTTGAATTTTAATTAACCCTAGCCAAATAGAAATGTAGAGAATCTTTCGAAGAATAAAATAAGGCCTTGATCATTAGAATTAAATAAAAATTATAACTTTTTCGTAAAAAGAAAGGAAAAACTAAACCTTTGAATAACTACTGTTAAATAAACAATTTTAATCTAAATTATTTTTTTCTGAAGGTTGCTTAGAAGCCTCCATTAGGATTTACAGAAATTAATAATAGTTCTTTTTTGTAGATTTTAGAGTAATAAGTCCTACAGTAACTCGCCACCTTATCCCTTGTCAAGCTTATGGATTAATCGTTCTCAGGGGCGAGTATAATTCAACTCTGCGCCACTAGAATGCGCCATTGGCAACAGAAGAATGGCCAAGAGGCCTACCGACGTGAGTTAGCGTGTTCGCCCAATCAGCTGGCTCAGGACAATTTCGCTGGCCCCACCACGATTCAATGGACCCGCCAGTGCTTTTTTTAGAAATCAGGTACTTTCGGTCATGCACTAATTCTAATTTTGGTTGAACGACTTTGAACAAATTCTGGACTAAATATTTGGCAAAAAAAAAGTTAAATTTGTCTCGGCGGTGGGGCCAGCGAAATGGTCCTAGCTGACTTGGTGCCTTTTTGATTTGGAACTTAAGGGAAATTAAGGGACAGATAACAATTGTCATCTATCTACCAGGGCAAGACGTAGATTTTTCTAGCGTGGCTGAATTGGCCCCTGACGACTGAAAATTCAAATGGGAAATTTTAAAACATACATTTTAGTAGATTATTCCATTCCGCATCTTTTTATTTCTACAAAAAATCGCATCTTTTTCAGTATTTCGACAAAATTGCAAAAAACCTGTTTTTTTAAAAGTCGATTTTCGTCTTCAACTTGTGCTCAAATTCTTAGTTTTTGGAATTCCTTCATGAAATAAAGAAGTAAAACATTCCTTGTAGTATCCTTATTATTGCAATAAGCGCTGAAATATTTCTAATTTATTTATAACAATATAAACAATTATTTTCTGAGCTGTTGCATAATTCGTTCCACAAAAGTTTGAGCGTTTCGTTTATCAAGAGCAGGTTGAGCTAGCAAAAACTTCCTGTGGAGAAATCGTTCATAAAGATACATGGAAGTTTTCTGATAAGGTTTTTATAAAATTAATTGACAGGTAAAAAAACTGTGACCGCTAAACTTTGAGCGAACGACTGATCTTCATGCGTCTATCATGCCGAGTTGGGACGTCCCAGTGGGCACAAAATTTAGCGACGTATTTACATCGTTACGACATCTTTACAACAACTTTACGAAATTCTATGTCTTTGTCGTTTCGGTGTATTTGCGATATCGTAAAGACATCCCATTGGGCACAAAATTTGAAGATGTCTTTACAACATCGTTACGACATCTTTACGAGAACTTTATGACGTCCTATGTCCATGTCGTTAAGGTATCTTTACGATATCGTAAATAAGTCGTATGATTTGATGATGTCTTTACGATATCGCGAAGACACCGAAGCGACATGGACATAGGATGTCGTTAAGTTGTCGTAAATATGTCGTAACGAGGTCATAAAGACGACGCCAAATTTTGTGCCCACTGGGATCGTCAGATTATACGACTTATTTACGATATCGTAAAGACACCTTAACGAAATGGACATAGGATGCCGTAAAGTGGTCATAGCGATGTCGTAAAGACGTCGCTAAATTTTGTGCCCAATAGAGTCTTTCCCTATACAGCAGTGCAAACGTCATTTAACCTTCTTGATAAAAAATGTAGCCAAAAGGTTGCAGTTTTCCGCAACAACAAAATAGATTATTTCTATTCGGAATACTGAAGTGTAAACTTTGTTTACGAAATTGCGAGTTTTAGCTTCAGTGAGAAAATATGTATAGTTTTTAATATTAAAATTATGATCCAAACTAATTTTTGAACTTTTATAACGAAAAGCGAATTCCAAGGTTATTCTAGAGGGAGAAAACGAAAAAAAAAATAAAGAAGCTATGGCTGGAAATGTTAATTAAACATACTGAAATAGAGTACCTATAACATTTCGTTATTTTTTTCTTTTGATAACACCTTAAAAAATGAGTTTCTCGTTTTTTAATTTTTAAATTGCTATATAAATATCGCGATAAAAGGTTATTTTATAAAAAATTAAAAATAGAAAAAAAGACTCGTCATAATACACACATAAAGATCAGTCGCTCGCTCAAAGTTTAGCGTTCAGATTTTGTTACCGATTAATTTATTTTTAAAAAGCCGTTGCAGAAACCTTCTTTGTACCTTTCTGAAAAAGTGGACCGCAGGAAGTTTTTGTTTGCTCAAACTTTTCTCGATAAACGAAACGCTGAAACGTTTTTTTGAACGAAATATACAATGGCTCAGAAAAAATGTTTTTATATTGTTATATAAATAAAATTAAGGAATTTAATCGCCAACTGCCATAACAATCACTCAACCGAACTGCTGCCGTCGATTTTGGTCAGGGATACTGAAGATCCTCTAGTTAGAGTTGTGTCACAATTTCTCACTTTTTTGATTAGCTATTTTTAAACAGTAAACAGAAGTGATGAAGAACGCGCCATTTTCAAACCAAATTTCACAATAAATTCATAATTTTGAAGAATAAAATAAGAAAGAAGGTAACATGCAATATAAACATATTCAAACTGAATTAAATAATAAAAATAGAAATAGTTTAAAAACATTGCATTTTCTGCTTAAAAGTTACTCTTATAGTTCAAATTTCACGTATTTTTTTGAAAATTCGTCTTTTTAGAAGAAAATAATTCTTCTTACTTGAAAGTTTATCTATTTTCTTAAAAATTCGTATTTTGAATTTAAAAATAATTTTTTCAACTGAAAATTTAAGTGCTCCGTTTTTAGATCAAAATTTATCTTTTTTTTTGCTGAAATTTGCTGAACTTTGTTAAAAAGAGTTTTTTTGTGCGGAAAATTCATATTCTTGGTCAGAATTAATTTTAATTTTAATTTCATTTTAATTACTCGACATTTGGTTGAAAACTGATCTTTTATAATTGAAAATTCAAATCTTTGGTTAAAAATTGATGTCTTTTTCCGAAGTTAAATTTTTGCATAGGAAATTCGTTCGTTAAAAATAATTTCCATAACTAAAAATTAATATATATAATTTTTTCCTGAAATCTTACCTTTTATTAGATGAAAATTCATCTATTTAGTTAAAAATTCATGTATTCTGTAGAAAATTTATGTTCGAAGTTAAAAATTCGTCTTTTTTATAGAAATTTAATACTCTTTACCTTTCCGATTTTTTGGTTTAAATGTTATCTTTTTTTAGTTGCAAATATAACTATTTTATTGGAACTTAATGTATTTTGTAAAAAAAAAATTTCGTAGAAAATAAATGTTCGTGTTTGAAAATTCATGTTCTTGGTTGAAAATTGATAATTTTAGTTGATAAGTCATTTTTTAGGTGAACGATTCATCATTTTTGTTGACAATTTATTTTTGTGACTGCAAATTTGTTTATTCTGTTGAAAATTCATATTTTTTGTCGAACAATAATCTACTTGATTGAAAATTCATATTTATTGTTAGAAATGCCACTAATTTTCGTTAAAATTTATCTTTTTGTTTAAAAATTAACTTCTTTGGTTGGAAATTTAACTATTTAGTTAAAATTTGATTTAGTTTTGCTAAAAATTATTTTTTGAACCAAAAATTCAATTATTCGATTTTCGATTTGAAAATTATCTTTTTTTAGTTAAGAATTTAACAATTTTATTGAGAATTAAAACATTTTGTAAAAACGCTAATTTTTTAAAAATAATCTTGGTGATGGCAAATTCATCATTTTGTTTCAAAATTCATTTTTCAAAGTTCATTAATTTTCTTTTTTAATAATTATTCTTTTTGGTTACAAATCCAACAATTTGGTTTAAAATTCATTTTTTTTGTAGATAAAATTCAAACTTTTCGTTCAAATTCATCGTTTTGGTCGAAAATTGATCATTTCAGTCGATAAGTCATTTTTTGGGTTGTAATTCAACTCTTTTCTTAAATATTGATTATTTTTGTATACTTTTTTTAATTTATATTTTTTTATTTTAAAATTAAACTGTTTCGTTGAAAATTTCTTATTATTAGCTGAAAATTAATTTTGTATTGAAAATTTACTAGTTCATCTGTGTTTTAAAATATAACGTGTACCTTATTTTTAGTTGAAAATTTGACTTCCGTGGTAGAAAATTATTCTTTTGGTTAAAGATTCTCATTTTAGTGAAACATTAATTAAAATTTACGAAATTTAAATCAGACCAAAATCCAAATTAAAAATCCCATTTAACGTCCAATAATAAAATGGATGCATTTCATTTTTCTTTCCTCTTTTTTATGTTTGTCTGGAAATTTTATTTTATTTATTTTTTTTTCAGATTACAATAGGATTTTTTGTTTTCGTTTATTCGTTGTGGTCCAAATTTGGTCGTTGAATTCTGGTTTTGTTTAACAGGATTTTGCATCAAAACATTAATTTTTAAATGAAAATTAATTTGATTCATTTTTTACAGTGAAATATTAAATGTTCGAGTTTCTTCTTAAAAATTACCCTTTTTAGTTGAAAATTTAGGTATTTTGTTAAAAAATCGTCTTTTGTTGTTAAATAAGTTTTCAACAAATATAAAAAACAATTGCAGATACAGCAGATCCAAAACTGTTTTTTTTTCTTCGACCGTTTTAATTTTCAATCAGTATTTCAGCTAAATTCAGGAATATATTCGGTCTTACGGTCAATGATAAAGTCAAAATAAAAGCATCCGAAATAACATGTCAAAAGCATATTTATTTCTTAAAAAAAAAAAATTCTCAACGTTTGGACCAACACTGAGGGTCTTTTTCAAGAGTCGATATACATATCTATAATTTAATAAAAAAATTGTACGAGCCTAAAAGTTGGAATAATTAGTGTCGTACAAAGGATACTGGTTTAAACAAAATAAAAAATTTATATTGAAACATATCTGAGTCAAAAAGCAATGTCATATTTTATAAAAAAAAACAAACAGCGTCATTTAAAAAAATGTTTTAAAAGAATAAAAATTTCTATTGATTAAAGCCTCAAAGATATTGGAGAGGGTCCAATAATTTATGAAAATGTCAAGAGTTTAATGTTAAGATTTTAATATTAGCAAAATCAAAAGCATGATTAAATTTCCACGAATTTTGTGAGAAAACTGTATTCAAATTGCCAATTCTACAATCTCTTTTATGTTCGTAAATTCTACTTTTCAATCTCCTACCAGTTTCACCTATGAAGTGTTTTTGATAACCATTACATTTTATTAAATACACCACATTAGACAGATTTCTAATTTTTCAGAATCTTTTTTCTTACTCAACAATTTTTTTAAACTATGGTTATTTTAAAAATAAACGTTAATATTAATTTTTTTAAGGATCTCCGTAATCTTTCAGAAAGACCTTGCACGTATGATAAGGTAAATTTTTGATCAGTTTTTTTGTGATTTTCTATCCATTTCTTTTTCTTCTTTTCTGTAATAGAAGTTTTG
The DNA here is from genome assembly GCF_010883055.1 of Belonocnema kinseyi. NCBI lineage: Eukaryota > Metazoa > Arthropoda > Insecta > Hymenoptera > Cynipidae > Belonocnema > Belonocnema kinseyi. The sequence continues at coordinate 155,929,053 of NC_046657.1, forward strand.
TATATTTCATCAATACGTTCTTTGATGACATTTTCTATTAACAGCAAGGGATAATTGTTTAATTGTAAGGTCATTTTTAATTCGGCTTAATTACACAGGCCAACAATTCTCAGAACAAGAGACCAGACCTCGTATACCCGAAGGTTTTTGCTGCGCTGAATCCGAATCTGACTTCAGAAAAATTCCATCACCCTCAGTTTTCGAGATATTCTAACCTAAAAGGGTCAAAAACCCGTTATTTTGATGTGTTCGAGGCCCCGTAACATCGCGAAAATTTTTTTTTTCACAAACTGACAATGGCATCGTAAAGAACAACTCTTTACCTTCAAAACGCGATGCCTAACTTTTTGATAAGATTTTTCATAGCCCAGATATGGCGGATTCAAATATGAAAAATTTCACCCCCAAGCCCGGTAACTTTCGAGCCCATAACCTGAGACTCCCATAACCCGATTTCCTCTACCCCCAAAC
>NC_046657.1:155929623-155933298 GCF_010883055.1 Belonocnema kinseyi
GCACTTTTAGGTTACAATATCTCGAAAACTGAGGGTGATGGAATTTTTCTGAGGTCGGATTCGGATTAAGCGCAGCAAAAACCTTCGGGTATACTAGGTCTGTTCTCTGGTTCCGGACCTTTGTCAAATTTTGTCGGCCTGTGTTATCTTTTCTATATTTTACATCACTTAATTTCATGCATCTGTCATCTAAACCCGTGTGAAAATAGCTCCATTTGGCCCCAATACAAGTCGGGCACTAATCGGGGGCTAGTCAGGTTATTAATTTTGACAAAGTACCCAGTCAGGGACTAATCGGGGACTAGTTGGCCTTTTTGTTGTCAAAATTTCGGTCGGGGCTTGTCAGTGGTTGATCGAGGGCTAGTCGGGCCTTTTTTTCACTAATTTCCGTGCGGGTATTCTTCAGGGCCTGGTCGGGAGCTAGTGGGGCTCTGGTCAGGTTATTCTTATGTTTGAGTTTTCGGCGAGGTTTTATCAAATGAGGTAATATTTAAAAAAGTGTAATGATTTTTTTATTCTAAAAACACTAAGAATATATTTAACAATAATTTTACACTGTTTTTTGGAGAAAAGATTTAATAATGTTAAATTCCTCTCAAATATACTAAATAAATAACTATTAAGTTAATAATTTGTACGAAAATTAAGTTTTAATAAAAACGACGATCAAAATCTTCAAAAAGGCGTAATCTTATTTTTTTGTAGTATTTCTTAGAAAATTGTGAATTCCTAGCAGTATTTATAAATATATTTTTATGGGATTTTAGGAAAATCCATATTGAAAAAAATACATATAGATTTAGATGAAAAGTCTGCCGAAAGTCATAAGACTAAATTTGTACAGATGCTTATTTTTAAATTGATCTGAAAATTTTGCCATATTTAAATAAAGTCTAATCTTTCATGTAGTTAAAATTGGAAAGAGAAAAAGTTTTTGATTAATCATTGAAGAGCAGTATCCTAGTAGTAAACTATTAGGCACGGTACAGTTCGGATTTCGCTACCACCTTCATTTAAGTCTTGCGGTTCTGGACTGGTAGCTTTAAAGAAAATCCGCAAGGGCGCGACGTGCCGCCTCTCGTGCAACAGAAATGGCGCGTCAAGAGTTTAAGGCAGCAGTCCACACGTAACGAAGCATAATTACCTAGAGCAGACACTAATGTGACTAACATGGCGGTTCCTTCAGAGCGAAGCTCTTCCATTGCTGCCTTCCAACTGAAGTTTTTTTTTAATGAATATTTCACAAATTTTGGGGAATTTTAGTTACATAAATTTATGTATTTTTAAGCGCAGAATATGTTCCGCATTATATCTTGGGTAAATTTGAGCACTTTTAAATATTTCAAAAAACTTTATGGAGATTTCCGTGAATAATAAGTATTTTGACAAATTTTAGGAGATGCTTCACAAATTTTGGGGAGTTTGGTTAATATTCCACATGGATGTTTTATTATTATTTGACCCCTACTAGTACCCGATCAGGCCTCGACTGGGATAAGTCGGGTCACCTGACTAGCCCCCGACTAATCTACCGTCACGCTACTGGTCGGGGGCTAGTCAGATGACCCGACTAGCCCCCGAATTTAAGTGGGGTCGAATGGTCGGGAACCAGACTAATTTCCCATTTGAATTTCTACACAGGGACCCTTAATCAACCCTTTTTCTTGACTGAACAAATGATGGGATTCATAATTTAAGTAACAACCTGACCAAGATGGTATCTTAAACCAGTTCGTGATTAAATTTCCACTAGGTATTCTTTGAATTTCCAAATCTAAGAAACTTAAGATTTTTTTTTCTTTTTCAAGAGTAAATTAAATGTTTTCATCGATACTATTAAATATATTTAAAAGCTCTATAATTTTGTTAGTTGGAACGATTTTAAAAATGTCATCTACGTAACGTTTATATAAAATTTGTTTGGTTATAAAATTGGTTTATAAATTACACGAATAAATTTAAAATTCACATTCTGCACTATAAAGTCACATTTAAATTACAGAATACTAAACTAACCACTCAAAGAAAATGGTTAAATTGCGAAATAAATAACGTAGTTGAAAATATTCACGAATTGGGTCATATTTCTAATTATTTAAAATATCGTTGATTTAGAAATATTAATAAAGATTCTTTACACTTTTTCTTCGGTTCTCAATATCAGGTGTTAGAAAAATTAAAATTGAACGTTAGAAATGATTGTATTAAAAGGTTCCAATGGTTGAAAGATAGAAACTTCTAAACAAATGTTAAACTTCGAGAATTTATAGTTAAAAAATGCTTTAAAAATGTTTCAAATGTAAAAATCCCAGATGAAATTGCTGAATCTTTAGTCTTGGGAAAAAATTAGGTGTTCCATACAATACCGATAAAATTCCAGTGAACAATATCATGGCCAATATTGAAAACTCTATAAAAATCTGGAAAAAGAAGAGAATGAATTAGAAATTAGAAGGACAGTAATTGAATTAATTTAAAATCACAATAGAAATAATAAATTTTAAAATACTAATAAAATTACACAGAAAATTATCAATTTTCAGAAAAACCACAAAGATTTATTATTTGTAAAAGCCGATAAAGGCAATATTATGATTATAATTTCACTATAGAAAAAATTGTAATAAACAATAATTCATACAAAAATGTAAAAACTAATTTAGTTGCAACAGTGGAAAATAAATGCAATCATATTGTTTCCAGATGGGAAAATAAAAGATAAATTAATGAATCAGTTCCATATAGATGGAAAACGCATAGTAGTGTTGTGGCAAAAGCTAATGCACTCCCAAAGGTATACAAACCAGGTCAAACCTAGAGATTGTTTCCACAATTGGATCACCATCTTACAACCTAGCTAAACACTTATTAAACACTTTAAAACTTATTTCTGAAAAAACTGAGTCGTTTATAAAAAATAGTTGGGATCTCAAACAAAATCTCAATAACATTAGAATACAGTTTAGGGATTATAACAGGGAGTCGAGTGTGTAAATATGAGGAGACATTTTTGGAAGAGGGGGGAGAATGTGTGAATTGTGCGGGAAGGGGAATGCAAAATTGAAGCATTGGTTGGAGGGATGTGAAGAGGTGTAAAACAGGGAGATAAGCATGGAGGTATTGTTGCATGAAAGGGATGACAAAAGGGCAGTAGCATGGCTGAAGAGTGTGGTGGGTAAGATAGAGAAGAAGAGAAGGAAGGAGAAAGAGGAATGGAGAAGGAAAGATTGTAAATAGGAGAGGAATTAGATGTGAGAGAAATGTAAATATTGTAAATAGTAGTTAAGTATTAGGTGCTAGTCGCGGATACAGAGGCTGGTTATGCGAGGCATAGCAACAAAAGAGCGAAATGCGTGCGAGGCGAGGCGCAGCGGGGGAGGTTAGGCTATGGGAGCGAGCGGATTAATTATAAGGTTTGGATGGATGGTACTTTGTAAGACTAAGTTGTAAGAAAATTCTGTACAAAAGGAAGTGTAACCAAGTCAATTTTTTAAAGCCAACAGGCCGAAAAATAAACGTTTATCTATCTATCTATCTGTCTGTCTGTCTGTCTGCCTGTCTGTCTGTCTGTCTGTCCGTCCGTCCGTCCATCCATCCATCCATCCATCCATCCATCCATCCATCCATCCATCCATCCATCCATCCATCCATCCATCCATCCATCCATCCATCCAT
>NC_046657.1:155933398-155945097 GCF_010883055.1 Belonocnema kinseyi
CTACCTACCTACCTACCTACCTACCTACCTACCTACCTACCCACCTACCCACCCACCCACCCACCTTTTTGGCATTAAATTAATCTTTTTTTAAAAGATTCCTATTTTTTAGCTTAAAATTAAACTTCTTGCTTGAGAATTCTTGCATTTCGTTAAAAATTTGTGGTTTTGGTAGGAAATTCATCTTTTTGTTTAAAAATTAATCTTTTTTGTTTAAAATTCAAAGTTTTGGTTAAGAATTCTTGGATTATGTTAGAACTTCGTCTTTTTTGGTGGTCAATTAATGTTTTCTTTTAAAAATAATTTTAATTGCTGAATAATTTAACTTTTTTATTCGAAAATTTAACTTGTTGGTTGATAATAATTATTGAACTTTCTTCAAAATTTTTTTTTCCGATAGAAAATTATTATCTTTGTTTGAAAATTCATCTATACGAATAAAAATTTAACAGCTAGATTTCAGAGTTGACCTACTTTCTTAAAAATTAAAATTTTCTTTCTTAAAAACTTAACTTTTAGACCAAGAAACCTTGAATTTTATTCAAAATTTGTCTTTTTGTAGTAAACATTATTTTTATTAAAAAATACTTCTCTTTGTGCTTGAAAATCGAAATTTTGGTTTACTGCTCTTTAATTTTGTTAAAAAATCGTATTTTTGGTAGAAAATTAATCTTCTTACTTAAAAACTTATCTTTTTTAGTTAGAAATTCAACATTTTGATTGTGATTCTTTAATTTGATTGAAAATTCGTTTTTTTGGGTAGTAAATTAATATTTTTATCTAAAAATTCATCGTGTATAGTTGAAAATTCAACTCTTTGGTTGACAATTCTTCAATTTTTAAAAAAATTCTTCTTTTTCTTGAGAAAATTAATCTTTTTATTCTTTAGTCATAATGTGTCCCCTAAGGGCTCACATGACTTTCATTCCTTACAATCTTTCCGCTTATATCTATATTTTTTTACAATCTTTTCCTTTCTATATATACAATTATTAACAACTATTTACATACAGTCTTATATCTAATTCCTTATCTCTATATTCTGCGATAGCGCAATTTAGGACTTATTAGCAAACGAGTGAGCGAGAGACGAAAGTGACAGTGTAAGCGAGAAAGAGGAGAGAGAGCATGATAACGCAAACGCATCGTAGTCTACTTAACTTTTACCTTATCATTACTTACATTCTTTACGCTTCAAATCTAAGCGACTTGCCTTTCCTTTTCGTTTCACTTTTTTATACCTCCATTTGCCTTTTTTCACATGAATTCTTTCATTATCCCTCATTCGCTCCTCTAGAAACCTCCAAATCCTTCATCCATTCTTCTCCTTATTCCTCCTCCCCAGCTTCCTTCATCTTCTATTCCTCTCCTACATCCTTCCCATACATGCTGCCATGTTTCCTCCTCCCACTCACATATTCTACACTTTCTGTTCTCTTCTTTTTCCCAGTACATCCCCTACCTTACTTCGTTTCCCAATCTTAATCTTGCTATTCTGGTCCACCTTCTCTCTCTTCATCCCTTTTCCAAATACTTTGGTACTCCTTCCGTTTTTATCATCTTATACCATTTATTGTATTTTGAATCCTCAATCATCTCCCATCTTTCCATTAATTGTCTTTGCTTCTCCCTTTTTCCAATTTTTCATAATTTACTCTAGTCCCATCTTCTATTTCTCTACCATTAGAGAACTCCCTCCTTTCTTTTTCCCATCTCGTTCATTCGATCGCCCTCCCTCTTCTCTCTTCTACCCCAACAAACACTTTCTCGCCAACTATCCGTCCTATACCTCGCAAAACTTCGTCTGAAATTTTCATGCCCTATTTTCCGCTCTAATACCTAACTTAGCCCATTGTGCTTCTTCCCTTTCTTTCCATCCCCATACCTCTGCTCCATAACCTAATACCGGCCATACCAGCGTATCAAATAACCACATTCTCCTTCTCCAATTTTTGTTAACCTCTTTTTTCCTATTCTCCATATCTGCTTCATTACCCCTGCTGCCTTTTTTATCCTTTCTCTTATATAAGTTGTATGATCTTCATTCGTTTGCAGGATATATCCCAAATATTTATACTCTTTTACTTCTTCTATATTTATTCCCTTCCATATCCCTGTCCATTCTTTCTTCCTTCCCCCACCTTTTTTAAAACTCATTTTCCTTTCTTTTTATACATTCACATTCAGCTTTTTCCCATTTAAGTATTTCTCTAATCCTGCAGTTAATCCCGCCATCCCTTCTTCATCCTCTGCCATCAACACTATGTCGTCTGCGTATGTCAGTGTATACATCTTTTTCTTCCCTATCCTAACACGTACCCAACCTTTCCTCCTCATTTCTTGTTCCAAGTATTATATTAATAAATTAAATAAAAGTGGGCTCAGAGGACATCCTTTTCTCACACCGCTCATCAACCAGAAACTATCTCCTACTTGACCTCCTACCTTTGCCCTGCTTTTTGTCTCTCTAAAAATTTCTCAAGTTCTCTTTATTAATCCCTCTCTTATCCCCTTTTTTACCATAGCTTTTTCTATTTCGCCTCGATCTAAGGAGTCAAACCCTGCCTTTAAGTCCACGAACATTGCTATTATTGCCTCGTTTTCCCTTTTAATTCTCTTATTTACGAGATCGTTCAGAACATATATGTTGCCCATTACCCCCATTCCTTTTCTAAGCCCTGTCCGATTCGGTGACTTGATTTTTTTTTCTTTGGCTTCTATCTTCAATCTCTCCGACAAAATAGTTGCATTTAGTTAAAATTTATAGTTTTGGGTGAAAAGTTCCTATATTTTCTTAGAAATTCTTTTTTTCGTACAAAATTTAATTTTTAATCAAAATTTCATATTTTTTATTTGAAAATTCAACTGTTTTGAATGGAAACTTCGCCAGTTTATCTTGAAATGTTAATAATTCAATTTAAAAAATCAGATAATTGTTAGAAAATTCGTTTTTTTTTATAACTTACAATTATTATTTTTAGTTGAAAGCTTATCTCTTCCAGTTTTCGTTAAAAATTTACCTTTATTAGTTTGCAAATTTATTAATACGAGTATAAACTGTCACATAAAATTCAATTAGGCAGAATGCATAATTCTTTGACTAATTTTATAAAAATTTTAAACAAATTTAATGAACAAATGCATTACTGGGGCATCTGTCAGCGAAGAAATTCTTTTTTCCCATTTCAGTCTTTAATGGGAAAATACATGCTAATTTCAGCAAAATTCACAATTAGTTTATTAATTATATATTTCTTGGAAACAAATTTTATCAACAAATTCATTATGCTGACGCTGTAGCTTTATTAAAAGAATAAATGCCGTAAATATATATTATTCCCAAATTATAAAATCTCCCGAATTTCAGATAATGATAAGATTTTTAATTGTAAAAAAATCAAATACCAAATTAAAAAATATCCCAATGTAAAATTCACGGACTTCGAGACAGCATTATAAAATAAACGAATTATTAAATTCTCACAAATATTTCAATTCCCGAAATTTGGAATTGGTGAACATAATCAATTGATTATTATTTCATGAGCTATTCATGAAATTATAAATAAGGAAAACAATTTAATTAATGATTATTGAGTATTTATTAATTATTTTGGGCAATTCCTAATTTTAGTAATATAAATATTTATGGAAATTTAACAATTAACTCATTTTATATTTTAGTTAATTTATAATTAGTTCATTTAAGTTTTCGGCCATTTTTTTGCTAATTTTTGAATTTGTTATTCATTTTTTCGTTACTTTTGTTAGTTCAGGATATTTAAACACTTTTAAATACAGTAAAGAAGAACTAAGTTTTTATATTGCCGTTTTACAGTATAATGTGACTATATAATAAATATCATTATTATATCTAAATATTACGAACAAGGAATATGATAAACCAGATAACATTGTTTCCTTTTACAATTAAATAACGAACTATTCAATGAGATATTTTAAAAATCAAATAGACTTTCTCAGATCTTTGCCAACACTCAAATCAATCAAAAATGATGTTTCAAAGTGTTATATTAAATGCACTTTACAATTAAAATTTGAGAATTGAGAACAAGTAAATAAGTATTGTTAGTTTGTTTTTAAATTTATATAAATATAATTTTCATACGATTCTTGAGAAAATAAAAAAAAGGTTTTTAAATATTTAAGACGTGTAAGAAAAAAATCTAGAATAATTTTAATTCTATTGAATATTTCTGGAATTTACTCGATTTTATTGGTTTTTATTTTCTTATCTTACGAAATTGTAACATTTTGCTTTAAAATCTGAAAATTATTTAAAACTTTCCTTAGAAAAGCTTAGAAATTTTTGAATTTCTTCTGTGACAATGTTTAAAGTATTTTTAAATAATCTCTTGAAATTAATTTTTCAAAATTAAAAATTATTTTAATTTTTACTAGGAACCTGATAAATGTCTTTTATTTTCGTCAAGCTTTACAAAATTCTTAAAAAATGTGTTTGTTCAACAATTTGAAGATTTTTTTTATCATGTTTCTGTTCTAGTAGAAAAATAAATAACCAAAAGTAAAACTGAAAAATTGAATCCACCCTCAACCTTTTTAAAAGAAGAGAAAAGGTTAAAAAAAACAATAATAAAAATCCTATTGAAAATGCTAATAGTAATAAACCTAATTTCCACTAAAAAATTCATTTTGAAAAAAAATATACTTCTACGTTGCGTGCGAGTGTTTAAACAGGGTGTACAAAAAGTCTGGAAATACCTAAATATTTGTCCAGATCAAATATTATTCTTTTATTTTTATTATACTTCGTTTATTTATTATTATTTTTTATTTTTATTTATGATTCTATTATTATTATTCTTGAAGTAACTTTCAACGAAAAATCACATGGTGACCTTTACTTCGACCTTTAATTTGATCTTCAAGGTCAGTTAAAGGTCAGCTTTCTGAAGGTCATTCAAACTTACACAAGGTCCGGCTTGAGTTAACCTATGACCTCAGTACATATGTAAACATAAAATTTCCCACTCTTTCCATTGCCGATGTCAGAATAGAAGTTGCAAAGTTACATCTAACCTATGACCCAAGTACATATTTAAATCTAAAATATCCTGCCCTTTCGATTGCCAATGTCAAAAATAGGGGTTCCCATTAAAAAACAGAAAGTTGACCTTAAAATGACCTTGAATGTCAGTTCGAGGTCAAATTTAAGGTCAAGTTCGATATCAAATTGAAGGTCAAGTTTAGGGTCACATTAAAGGTAAACTTTAGATTTTTTATGAAACTTACTCCAAGAATGATCTTGACCCATTTGAATAATATTTTATCTTCCATATACAGTTATTTAGGGTTAACAGATATTTTGAACTTGTAAGAATTATTTATAATGTTTGATTTACCAACGAAAACCTTAAGTCCTTTTGATAACATTTAGAGCTTCTGTAAACATGGACTTACATTATTTTTTTACATCGAATTAAAATTTACGTCACAATTCATGCAGACATACAGCCAGACAGAAACCAACAGAATGATATGATTTTTGGACTCTAAGAGAACCGAAACGAACAGATTGTTTATAAACTAGATATCGAATTTAGACTCTTGCATAACATTATTGTAGATGAGAACGTAAAAATAAGAAACCGATACGAGTGTTTTATTTTCACTTCCAACGTCTGATACTTCTGAAAGAAAGAATTCGAAACAAATAAAATCCGCATTGCAATAGAAAGAAAAGGCGAGGAACCGCATAGACGATTTGGAAAATAATAATGGCAGGTTTCGCAGCCAGTAGCTTAAGTTTATTTGTCGAGCAGAAAGCGGAAGTTATTGCAGATTTTTTTATGGTACTAACCCTTGATTGCACTTGCGAATGCAATTACTATTGTACTATCGACTAGCGAAACGGGTCGTAATGTCCGGTGCAATAACTTTTTATTGACAAATAGAACTCATAAGTCTCTCAACGGATTTTATTGTCTATTTTATTATATTTTTTATAATACACGAGTATTCTACTTTGAAAAAACAGCAATTTCAAGATATTTAAAACGTATTCTGTAGTGAATCGCCAATTTCACTTATTTTAAAAATGCTTTATGCAGGGTGTTTAAACAAATTTAAATAATTTTTATATAATCAACTTAATTTTTATAAAAACAAGTATATTGTTAAAAATGTTTGAAATTCTACAACACTGTTCCTACACTTCTACACTACAAGCGTAAGGTAAAATTGCAGAATTAATTAAATTCATCAAATTCAACGAACGCAAGGAAATCAAGGAACTCATGGAATTCGAGAAACTCAAGGAGTTAGAAGAATTCTCGTAATTCAAGGAATTTGTGTAATTTAAGGAATTCGTGTAATTCAAGAAATTAATGTAATCCAAGGACTTCATAGAATTCATGGAATTCAAGAAATTCATGGAATTCAAGGAATTAATTAAATTAAAGGAATTCATTAAATTCAAGAAATTCATAAAATTCGTGTAATGCAAGAAATTAATGTAATTCAAGGATTTCATGGGTTTCAATGAATTCACGGATATCAAGAAATCATTGAATTGAAGAAATCCATAGAAATCATTGAATTCAAGAAATTCATAGAATTCAAGGAATTCATAAAATTCAAGGACTTCGTGGGATTTATCGAACTCAAGGAATTTATGAAACTTATGGAATTTAAGCAAATCACGGATTAGCGGACTTCCAGAAATTCAAGGAAATCAGGGAATTCATTAAATTCACTAAATTGACAGAATTCGTGACGTTCGCGAACTTCACGGAATTCATAAAGTAAACAGAATGCATAGAATTCACAAAATGTGTTGAATTTAAAGATTTTATGGAATTGAAGGAATTCACCAAAACCACGGAATTTGCTGCATTTTCGGAATTCAGATAATTTGTGAAACTTACGCACTTCGTGGAACTCACGAAATTCATGGGATTCACGCAACTCACGGAATTTGTGGAATTCACGGAATTCGTGGAATTCACAAAATTCACGGAATTTGAAGAATGAATGAAATTCAAGGAATTCTATTAGGTCCATCTATTTCATGAATTCCTTCAACTCCATGAATTTCTGAAATCCCACATTCCGTGAATTCCATAAATTCGTTGAAATATGTTAATTCGTTGAATTATGTCAATTCCGTGAATTCTATGCAGTCCAATAATTCTCTGAATTCCTTGAGTTCCATAAATTCCGTGAATTCTATAAATTACGTGAATTATATGAATTCCTCGAATCATATGAATCCCGTGAATCCTATGATTTCCGTGAATCCTATGAATTCCATGAATTATATGAATTCCTTGAATTCCGTTAACTCTTCTGAATTTCGCGAATTCTTTGAATTCCGTGAATTACGTGAATTCCACGAATTCCTAAAAATTCCATGAACTAAGTGAATTCCATAAATTGCATGAATTACATGAATTGTAGTAATTTCATGAATTCCGAAAATTCTATAAATTTTCTGAATGCCACAAATTCCGTAAATGCGACGAATTCTGCAAATTTCTCTAAACCGGTAGATTCCGTCTATTGCTTGAATTTTATGAATTCCTTAAATTCTCTTAATTCCGTGAAGTTCATAAAATCTATGAATTTATGGAATCTCGTGAAGTCGGTAAAGTACCTGTATTCCGTGAATTCTTTTTATTTCGTGAATTCCTTAAATTTTGTCAATTCCTATTATCACGTGTATCCTGCAAATTGCGAAACTCACTGAGAAATGATTTACATTTAAAAATATATTTTTTTGGTTTAACAGATACCCATAACAGTATATGGAATCTACAACATTATGTATTGTAGCGTTGCCTTACGTTTCAGAAATAAACTTCCAGTACATTAAGTGTAACTTTCCAATACAAATTTTTAACAGCTTAGGTAAACAAATGAGGAGACAGTCATATTTTGCGTAACGCTTTTTTGGACGTTTTCTATTTGTGGGAAAATCATTGCCAATTTTTATGTGCTGAGTTTTTGATACCAAATCAGAATATAAAATTGTATTTTAGGAAAAATATTTTTTTTATGTTAAAGTAATTTAATAAAATTTCAACAGGAATATTCGTTTTTTTTTGTAAGATGAAAATTGTTAGAAGAACGTAAATTTTGATGGTTTATCAAAAAATCTTAATCTGATCAAAAATTATGTTTCGAAACACTGGTTCAAATCCAAACATCATAATTCCAATTAGCGTATATTTAAACAAATCAATGAGTTCGAATAGGAAAATTAATTATTTTACAGTAAAACTCTTCTATAGTACCACCTGCGACACGGCGTCAATTCTCGGAAGGGCTATAAAATGGAGGGCTATTGAAGGGTATCACTGTATTTGAGAATTCTTTGTGAAAGCATGCTAAATAAAAGATAAATGAATTCTCTTCGCTCCCGCAAAGAATTAAAGTACGAAATTCTTCAATGATAAAAATGTTATTTTGGTCTTTCTCATAAGATAATTTAAAACCCACAAGGCCAAATTAATTCATTTGAGGATCGTTTGTTAAGAATTATTTTTCTATGAAACGCGAAATTTTGTTCGAATCGCAAAAAACATGCAAAATAAAAAAATAAAAATTTTCTTGAAAATGAATCAAGGAGCGAAAGAAAATTAATAGGCGAAAGTTGTTCACCCAAAAAGGACTTAAAATTTTGTTATTTATCATTTTTAAATAAAACAATCAACTTCATTTACAATAATATTTGGTTATAAAATTTTCAACTCAAATATACTACAAACTTATTAGTTTCACTCTACGCTAGAAGATACACTTTTAGTTCAAATCAGAAAAATCTAAGTGAAAAGAAAACAACTAAATTTACGAAAAACGAAACAAGTTGTAATACAATTTTTAATAACAAAATATTTTTTTTACATTCAAATCAGAGAAGGTAGATTTGTGTACAATTTAATCACCCCCACTCCGCCCATCCCGCATGCTTGTTTTTGTCCAATTTTCAAATGTTGAGACTTTCTTTAGTCAAAAAACAGGTTTTAGTATAATCTTTAGACCAGCACTTCCAGTACTCTCGCTGACTACCTTCCGCACTTCCGTCGGTAACTAGGACCTCTCTATGCAAAAAGTACCTTCTGACACCTACAGATGTTTATGAAGATTGTTTTGTTTACCACCCCAAAATTTGCCTTGATTTTCTCCATTCCACCCCTCACAGACCCTGCAGACACCCTTTTATCTCCTCTAATATCCCCCAACACTACGCGAACGACCCTTGGCCTAAACTCCTAAACGCAAAGTGCTCTTATCCCTTGCCAACCTAAGCTCACTTTCCCTATTTAGCTAAATATCAACAAACGACTACACTGAAAATTAACTTCTAACTCCCCAATTCAGCCCTCACAACCTTACTCACCTCCTAGGCTTCCATCCTCACACTCCACTCACACCTTTCACACCTGTTGTCGCACAGCTATTCACTGCCGCCACCAACGTGCAAATCCCAGTGAGTTTGTATTGGCAAAAAAAAACTCATAAGTCCCTTTGCGGATTCTATTGTATAATTTATTTACTTTTACATGAATGAATAAATGAATGATGTGTGGTCTAAGCGTGGTCTAAACATATCACCTTAAAAAACTTTGGGATTCGACGATTGTTACCTATTGGAGCTTCTCTCACTAATTCTGGAGGCAATATAAATACCATTTCGCTTCTCATGTTTATACCCACTCGCTGTCCATAGTGATTAAATATTCCACGAAGATTGATATTATTTTCCATAACTGCAACTACATCGCCAGTGGATGTTGTTATTATTCTTTGTTCTTCAGTTTGAATGCGTATTAAGGTAGTACGTCCTTCTCGGAGATAAATAGGTTTATTGGGAGGAAAAGTATATTCTCGAATTTTGAATCGACGTTGTGGATTGGTGTTAGGAATTAGTCGAATATGTTCAAGTTTTTCAACTTTATATCCAAGTATGAGTGAAGTACGATGCCTGGGAGGATGAGATCTGGATCTAGCACGAACAGAAGGCTCTACAGCAGGAGACTTGGATCTAGCACGTAGCTGAGGCTCTGCAGGAGTAAGAGTTTCAGGAGAACGATGTCTGCTAGGAGAAGATAAAGTTTCCAAGCAAGGAAAATGGGGAATCGGAGCACCATTAGGTAAGCAGTCAAACTGTGAACTCAAATCTGTAACAATGATAGAGCATTATGCAACAAGGGGCTAAAGAAACAGATTATTCCCGCGGGTGGGTTTATTCCTCGATCAAAAAGATTTTTGCCCAAACGAAGAGAGGGCAGTAATCACCAGAGAGAAAAATCTTCTTGCGAACGCAGTAGTTACCCGAGGGAAAATTCTACTTTCGTACCGCGTTGCATATAGTATTTTACTCCACTCTCGGCTGTGGCCACCCTTTGGTCCTGAAAAGCCAGTCGGACGCATTTTTCTATACTTTGTTCGCGCCTCGCATTTTGATCGACTAATTTTTACTTTCGCTCCACAAATTGCACTTTCGCTCCGCAAATTTTACTTGCGCCCGCTGATTTTATTTTCGCCCTGCAAGCTTTACGTTCGACCTGCTAATTTTACTTTCGCCCCACTAATTTTACTTTGGACCCGCTAATTTTACTTTCGCCCTGCTAATTCTACTTTCGTCCCGCTAATTTTACTTTCCCCCCGCAAATTCGGTTTGCGGAAAATATATGCTACTTTCGCCCCTATTTTCAGGCGCAAAAAGTGGCCATTTCAGCCGAGTGTGGAATGAATAGATAATTTAATGTTTCTCAAAGAAGAGAATCGTATGTTAGTCGAACAGGTACAACTTGTGTTGATATTGTGACCATTAGCAGCGTTTAATAACCCTTGTGTGCACACTTAACATTATCAACGTCTTTTCAGTTGTTAAATATTCAGGGTATCCGATTGCCCACCTCCCTTTTTAAAATTATAAAATTCGTAATAGGAGACAGTGCTGCCAGATCGAGCCAGAAATTTACTCCCGCCATAGCTACCGTTTGGGATCCGCAAAACAGAAGGGGCATGATTGACACTGTAAATCCGTATGTAAGGCGAAAATGCACCACTTGAACTTCGGATTTCTCACTTTTGCAGTATCGTCAAAATGATGATACTATATAATTACCGAAATTTTATAACATAAAATAAAAAATTTAATTAAAAATTGTTATTCGGAAAATGTATGCCATTTAGTGATTTAAAAAATTGTGGTTTCTTTTAAAAAATTTGGAGGAGTATATATTGTACAATAAGCTAACGCAAAAAATTGATATTAAGTAAATTTCTTTCCACGATTGTAAAGAAAGCTTTTCTTAATTTTTTTTACAAGGCATATAAGTAGGACAGTTAGAATTACAAAGCGGAAATATTTGCACATTGTGATAATCACCATCGGTTATTGCAAATTTCGAGGTGGCATTTCTCTTTAGATGAGGCCCTGAATCTTTCGAATGAAAAATAATTTAATTAAGAAATAGTCGCATGAAATGAAATATCAATTCAAAACATGAGACCAATATTTTCTTGGTTTTCATCAATTATTTTTTTCACAAACTTAAGTGAATTATGAAAAAATTGCCAAAAATTTTCTTCAAAAAATGGTATCTCTTTAATTCTTTATAATAACTTCAAACTTTATTCAAACTGCCAATGCAACGTATCCGACATGAAATTGTAAGGTAGTGGGAATTGTTGATGCTGAGTATGTA
>NC_046657.1:155945197-155951748 GCF_010883055.1 Belonocnema kinseyi
CAGAAAGCTTGTAAGGAATGGAAGTCATGTAAACCTTTATGGGATACTTTGTGAATAAAGAAGAACTAAACTTTAGGAGATTTAAAATAATTTTGAATGTTTTCAAAAGACTTAACCAATTTTTTTTAATTCCTGGGACAATTTAGAATATTATAAGATGGCTTTTTTAACTGTTAAATGATAATTGAAAATTTTGATAAAAATTCTGGTCGGTTAAAAATATTTAAAAAAATGTAAGACATTTTAAATAGATGTTTTGGGTTAAAATTTGGTTAAAAATTAATTCGTTTAAAGAAAAATTTGAATGTCCATTTTTGGTTAAAAATAATTCTTTTCTTGTTCAAAATTCAAAAATTTGGGCTAAAATTTGTCTTTATTTATTAATGCATATTTAAATACAACTATTTTGTTGAGTATTGACATACTTTGCTAAAAATCTATTTATTTTTTTATAGAAAATTATATATTTTTTGTAAGTTGTTCTTCATGTGTAAAAAATCCTTTTTTATCGTTTGAAAATTCAAGTTTTACAGTTCAATGTTTAAAATTAAAGTTAAAAATTCATTTTTAGGTCGGAAGTAAAATTACTTAGTTGAAAGTTAAACTCTTTACAAGAAAATTATTTGTTTGGTTGACGATTCTCGGCTTGTTGCGAAATTCGGTGTACTGGGCATTTTGAAACCAAAAATCAAAAAGTTTTTGGTTCAGTATGACAATGGCTATATCTCCTATTAAATTTATTATAAAATTTTGATTTTTGCTATTGTTTTTTTTACGAAAAACTGTAAAAAAACCACGATTTTTTGGTTTTTCGTTTTTAACCACCATTCTGTTATTTTTGCTCATATATTTAAAAAATTTGCAGCGGACGGCCAAAGTCGTACCTCAATAAATCATACATCAATATCTTTATCAATTGTCTCATAAAAAGTTCACAAAGGTAGAGTTTCTCGGGGGTAGTTCATAGAACGACGAATCAAAATTTAATTAATTATGTTAAGATTGACAATTTATCTTTTTTGTGAAAATTAATTTTTGTTTGTGAAAATTCAACTATTTCAGTTGAAGATTTATTGTTTCAGTTGAACAATTACCTTGTTGGTTAAAAATTCAATTACTACAGTTGAATATTCATCATTCTAGTTAGAAATTCATCAATTAGGTTAAATATTGAACGTTTTTCTTACAAATTCCTTTTTCCTTTGTTGAAGATTTTAAGTATAGGTTTCAACTATTCCATCTTTTGTTAGAAATTATTATTTTTAAGTTACAAATTCAATAAAAAAATTAATTATAATACATTTGAAGCTCTTTTTAAATGAGCCACTTTTGTTTTAATTTTTTCCATAGCTTGTATAGTTGCGCAAAAACTTTAATTAAATTTTTATATAAATAATAACAAACAAATAACCAAATAGTAGCTTCTTTCCGGGTGAAAAACTTTTAACTAATTAATTTTTTCCGTAGCTTGTGTCGTCTTTCTAAGAATTTAATGTTCTCATTTTTAATTTTATTTTTGACGAATAAAACGAAAACCACGCTTCTTGTGAAATAATTATTTATAACGAATTTGTATCTCATTTTCCGACAGGCAACTTTTGTTTTAAATTTTTGTTTCGCTGCCTGTGTCGTTTGTCCAAGTATTTTATTATTTTTATTTTTATTTGTTACAGATAAAGCAAAAACTACGTGTTCTATAAAAAGTGGTTTATAATAAATGTGTTGATCTTCTTTAACTGTAAACTTTTTGCCTTTTAATCTCCTTTTGTATCTTGCATAATTTCGCCGAACAAATTATTTTTTTCTCTTATTTTTTATGCAATTGAAATTTGAATTTGTTTCGTTCTTTGGCCTGAAATTTTAATTTGAGTTTTTTTATTTTTTTTATTTTTAGAATGCTATATCTCTGATAATTTGCTTTTTATCAAAAAATGTCATGCAAGGATAAATTGTTCGAACTTTCGAGTACTATGAACAACCGTATATAAGATTTTAAGACATTAAAAAAACGGACTTAAAAATTTCCAAACTGCTTACAACTTTTTATTTAAAATAGACGGCAAACCATCTTGACCTTGAGTTTTCAACAGAGAAAGACTGAACCGAAGGCCAATGAAATAGAATTTTTTTTTAAGTTATTTTGAAAATACAAAAATTGTGCACTTAGAGTAGATCAACAAATTTATCATAAACCAATTTTTGATAGAACACGTAGTTTTTGTTTTATCAGTGAAAAACAAAATTAAAAATAAGGAGTTAAAATTTTTAGACAAACTGCACACACCATGAAAAAAATGAATAATTTTTTATCAGGACACGTAGTTTTTGTCTGAATCGATAAAAATGACATTAAATTAAAAAAAAAAGATTTCTTAAAAAACGACACAAGGTAAGTACAGAAATTAATAGGCAAACAATGTTCATCGGAAAAGGATATGCAAATTTGTTAATCATTAAGTTTAAATAGGACAAGTAGATTTTATTTGAATCGTGAAAAATAAGACTAAAAATTTAAAATTAAAAGATTAGAAAAACGACACAAGCTACAATAATATTTTATTTAACAATATTGGTCGCCTGTATTGCATATTCAAATTTGCTTTAAAACACTTTACGCTAGGATGCGTATTTTTTGTTCGAATCGTCAAAAATACAATTGAAAGTAAAGAAATTAATTTCATAAAAAAGGGACAAGTTGAAATACGTCTGAAAAAATCGAGTGCCAAGCACAAGACTTGTGAAGATAATAAGTTCGTTAAAGCAGAAGGAGTTTTAACAAAAGAGTATTCACAATCACCAAATTACAGTTCTCGAAACTTTCACCTTTAATTTTTAAAAATCTTTATACAAATATAAGAGAAACAGTACATTCTTCAAATTCTAGTTTGCGTATAGATTGAAAAAGTTTATTTAAAATTATATATATTATATCATTATATTCACCAATGGAATTGAGCACAACAGCGAAGGCTAAAACAAGAGTATGAGCCATCATCATCCTGTCAAATTAGACAAATAACTACTTATAGCGGTACCAATGAAGAATTGAATATTTAAATCAGAAATATTTTAGTGCTTCATTAAATGATATGATTCATGTATTCTATATTTGTTATCTCACAGATCGCAGGCGTCAATATTAGCTTTCTGAGATATTGAAATTTCATTATTATCAGTTTCAACACTAAATTTCAATACTTAATTTGTAAAACTGATAACAATATTTATGAAATATTCCAGTTTTAGAGAAAATAACTGCATTTTACCTTTAAATTTATACGTTCTATACTAATTATACAATCGCTATGACAGTGATTACTAAAGATATTGTTTTATTACAAAAAAGCGATTATATATTGATTGCACTCTTTAAAAGCTTTAAATAATCTCAAAAAATAACTCTACCTCATGGGTTAAATGTTTTCTAGCAAAATTTACAATATTTCTAGCAGAGATGACTAGCATCGGAAGGCAATATTTACTATTCAAAACTAGTGAAGTTGTTCCTGGTAAAAGTATCATCGTCTGCTCTTGCAACAACTATTGTCTTATAGTTAATTTAAATATATCAGCATAGTGTGTAAAATCAAGTGAAGATGATAATATGCTCACAGTTACAAAAACTATTTGCACACATGTAAAACATTTTTTTAATTTTATAAAAGTTTGTTTATGCAAATAATACTACAAAAACTTGAAAAAATAATTCACAATAAATAATAACACGTCCACACAAAACAAATCTTATTCTGCGTCTGGAGGTCAGACCATGTTTACTATATGTTTTTGGAGTCGCTGAATCCAAATCCGAGTTCCAAGAAATTCCAGCACACCAGGGTTCTGACATAGCCTCAGAACGCCTCATAACATTTTTGTTTTTGAGTCCGGGGGTCAGACCATGTTTATTATATATTTCAAATCCGAATCTGAGGTCAGATTCAAATTAAACACATAACCCTGATTATCGTCCGCAACGGTTGAGAAAAATGGGCATGTGTTTCAACTTACCCCGTTTAAACTCTGATCTACCTGCTATCCCAATCCATTTTCCGCCATTTGCTTATTTTCCTCTCCTTTTACTCTGGTTTCCTTTCAACTGCCTAAAATACTGGCTTATTACGTTTTACCTTTTTTTCCTCTTCCCATCAGATTAAACTGTGTTGGGGCTCAAATTGGGCGGTATCTGCTTTTCTATAATTACACGAAACTCTCGCTTTCAGTCAAGTGTCAGATGTTTTTTACATCTGCAATCGATAGGGCGGAAAATTCTACGTTTAGGTACGTAGCCAAGTCACAGGTCAATTGTAACCTTGAAGGTCAGTTAGAGGTTATTTGAAATTAACAAAGTTTTCAAAGAAGTCAGTGCAATTCCTGAAGTTAATTTCAACGACAAATTTATTGTTGAGCTCTTCATGGATCTTAATGGTGATCTTCAAGGTTTTTTCAAGGCTTTTTTTAAGCAGCTTACATTTACGTTTAGCATTACTCAGGAACAACGACGTGGACGTAGTAAATTCCGTTCTTTTTGGGGTGCTTGATTAGCGTGAGTCCTCTTGCCTCTCACGTTTCGAGGTGCTTGATTAGCGTGAGTCCCTTTGCCTCTCACGCTTCAGTGAAGATGTTGAAACTCAAAACCTTGAGCTTCTTGAGAAAAAGCTATGCGATTGTAAAAATGAGTTACAACATTACAAACCATCTCCCTATCAGTCAAAGTAGCCTGTTGCAGAATCCGATTCTGCAATTCGTCTAAGCTTTGCGGTTGCGTTGTGTATACTTTGCTCTTTAAAAAACCCCACAGAAAATAGTCGAGAGGCGTCAGATCAGGAGATCTAGCAGGTCACTCGATTTCACCTCTTCTTCCAATACACCTTTGAAGAAACTGAGTTTCCAAATATTCTCGAACCTCCCTACCATAATGAGCCGCTGCTCTGTCCTGCTGGAACCAAATATTTTTAAAATTATCGCCTGTAATCTCCCATATTCTTGGTACAATTTTGTTTCTGAGAAGCTCTTCATATGCACGGGCATTGAGATTGCCATCGATAAAGAAAGGGGCCTATCAATGTATCATTCAAGATACCGGCCCAAACATTAATATTTTTCGGATATTGTGTGTGACTCTCCAACATCCAATCAGGATTTGCGACGGACCAATTTTTACAATTTTGCCTGGTAACTTCACCTTTTAAAGTGAAAGTAGATTCATCTAAAAATACTGTATTGTACAAGAAAAGGGGATCTCTATCAATTCTGTCCATCATAGTTTCACAAAATTCAACCCGACGATCAGGATCGTCTTTATTGAGCTCTTGTACCTGATAAACTTTGAAAGAAAGGAAATTAATGCTTTTTCAAATATTTCGCACTGTCTCAGGAGCAACTTCACGCTCATCACTAGCTTGACGTAAACTAAGGTGTGGGTTTCCAACAAATGTTTGGGCTACGTCAATCTGCACCTCCTCAGATCTTGCAGATTTTGGCCGACCAGTTCTCTGAAGGTCCTTGATAGATCCATGATTCATAAAGCGCCTTAGAGTTCTTTCAATTGTTGATTTTTAGACAGGATTTAATCCTTCTCCATCACAAAAAGTGCGATTAAAAAGCAAACGAACTTTATTATATGATCGAAATCAATCTCCCCAAACACGCATCATTAATACAGATACCCTCTCTCGTTCCGAAAGTTTAACTTGCGCCATAATAATCTTTTAGCGAAAGATAGTAAGTATGTACTCGTAAGACGTAAATTTAGTTTCGATTCGTAATATTCTTATGGAAAAACGGTATAGGACTTATGGTATCGCCTTAGGTATTGACTTAGTTATCGAAAAAAGGTAAAGGACTGTATAACTCTTCGGGGAAGGACAGAACTCTCACCGGAACACCTGGAACTTTTAATGAAAAATTTCCTTATGATTTTACAAAATTCAAAACGCTGTAACCAAGATCAATGCAGAACTCACCAATGAATTTCTCGTTGAAATTCACTTCAGAAATTCCCTTACCTCTTGGAAAACTTTGTTGGTTTCAAATAACCTCTAACTGACCTTAAACGTTACAATTGACCTATGACTTGGGTACATATCTGAACATATAATTTTCCGCTCTATCGATTGCAGAAGTAAAAAAGGGGGTTTCTATTTAAAAAAAAACAAAGTTGACCTTTAAAAAGCCATGAAAGGCAACTTCAAGGTCAAAATCAAGGTCACCATTGAATTTCTCGTTGAAATTTACGTCACGGAACTTTTTAGACACCCTATATATAATTAAAAATTTGTCATAAGGACAACCGCAGGATTTCTCCGGGAGCGGGTGCTAATCTGAAAAATTGTACCCGCTTCCAGCGAAATCGCGGTAAAATTTCAGCCATAACCACGTCTCACAACCGTGAGATAGGTAGTTACAGTCTGTAAAGGAATCAATACGACGATCCAGCAAAAGCCCCGTAAACCCTAAGAACACGGAGCGACCCAAGGACAACCGCCTTCTGCATTTTTCCCGCAAGTGTTCTAGCATATTGTTGACACGCAGGAATGCTTTTTAGGCTATTA
>NC_046657.1:155951848-155953801 GCF_010883055.1 Belonocnema kinseyi
CATCAATCTCTCTATGCACCCAACTATTTGCGGATGAACCTTTAAGATTTCCAAAAGACAGATGTTAAGTCTATGGGATGTAGAATCGAAAGCTTTTCGATATTCCATCCAGGCCATCGATAGGTCACGCTGGTAGAATGCTGCAACTTTGCAGACACATCTATCGGTGAGCAGGTTCTCCCGACATCCAGTTACGCCTTTCTTTGAGCCGCGTTGTTCATACATTTCTTGCCACACAGGGTCAGTTGCCCGAACAATCCTATCATCTGGATAGCTGTGAATATCTTATAAAGCGTGTTCAGACAAGTTATTGGTTTTGATACAATCTGGTCCCGGTGCGGAATAGTTCTTCATCCCTCTTAATACTCTTTTCAGCTCCTCGGTAGTGATGGGTGGGCATTCTTTATCAGGTGTTATGAGGGCAACACATAACTCCTTGAAGCTATGTATATTTTCTGAGTCTTCGTCCAGTCTATGCTGAACTTCGTAGAATTCTCTCCAAAATACTTCGACCTCCTCTGGTTTGGGTGGTTGTTCGACAGTAACTGGAGGGTCTTGGAAGAGTCGAGATGGGTCAGAGAGAAACTGTTGATTTTATCTGACCCATCTCTCCGTCCGCTCTAGACTTCTCTTAGTGTCAGATAGTATCCGTATTCTCTCAACAATATGCTGTCTTTATGGCAAGTTGATGCATTCGTCTTTTGGTCTTGTGATCAGCCGTTGGTTTTGTTTTACGGTTCGCATCGGCCAAAGCTCTCTCTGCATTATACACACAATAATTGATAGCCCAGAGGTCGGATTCACCGGAAAAATGTCCACGAAGCTCGTCATCCATTTCAGTCAGATCTTTAGGCTTGAGAGAAACCTTGGTGTTGATGTTTCTCCGGGTCGTAAAGCATCGCTCTTCATCTATTGGATGCCTGCCCGTGGTTGGTCTTAGTGTCGCCTCTCTTTCTTTGTTGCCGGCTTGTTCTAGCTGTGGTAGAGTAGGCGTTCCACTTACATAGTCCCTTTTACGGAGTAGTTCAGCATGGTTTCACAGACGTTGCTGTGAAAAGTGCGATAGCTCCGGGTGTTTCTCGCACCAAAAAGCATGCAGCCGTGCCATGTAACCCCGTTCACGGGCCACACTCGCATCGTAGCAGTCTAGCAAGTCGTGATTCAGTCGCTCCGTCCACCCAAAGTTTGCGAGATCCCGCCGATCCATCGCATTGACTCCATTTTCATTGGCTTCCCCAGCTCTAGATTGATCCGTATTGTTGGCTGACCTATTTTCGGGAGCCCTGCGCACCCAGAGCATTTAACTCACATACCATCTAGTTGTCCAATACACGCGGGAACGACCTACATTTAAAGGCACAATGCGGCACTAAGAGTGCTTTATTACCATCTCTGTCACTCCTACGGCATTCACCTTAATATCGCTCCTCTAAATGCTCCTAGGGAAATTGAGTCAATTGTCAAGAATGAAAAGTGCCGTATATACTGGAACTTTAAATTCTCGACAATTGTTTTTGTTGCTCACTCGAGGCCTAACATGGTTCTTCTTGACTTCGAGAAGCGAACCATGTTCGTTATCGAATTTTCGGCACCAGCTGACAAAAACATCATAGCTAAGGAGAATGAAAAGAAAGAGAGGTATCGAGACCTTATAAGGGAGTTGCAACGATTGTACCCGGAATATTGTGTTAAACTGATCGTCCTTATCATCGGCGCTCTTGGAGGTGCCAAGCTTTCACTGGCTAATAGCCTAAAAAGCATTCCTGCGTGTCAACAATATGCTAGAACGCTTGCGGGAAAAATGCAGAAGGCGGTTGTCCTTAAGTCGCTCCGTGTTCTTAGGGTCCACGGGGCTTTTGCTGGATCGTCGTATTGATTCCTTTCCAGACTGTAACCACCTATCTCACGGTTGTGAGACGTGGTTATGGCTGAAATTTTACCGCGATTTCGCTG
>NC_046657.1:155953901-155962737 GCF_010883055.1 Belonocnema kinseyi
AGGTCGCAACCGCTCTTTCTCTACACCCCTAAAACACTCCGTCAGCCAGCAGTTCTAGGAAGGGCCAGAAGGGGGTGACTGAAAGCGAGAGTCTGGTGTAGTTGGAAGAAAGGAAATTCTTTGAGATCGAGGTACCTATAATAATGTGCATACGCTCCGCTAGTATGACATAATGGGCTTTTGGCAGTGGTGTAGGACATATGATGAGGTGAAATGCAAAAGCGCACAAATCACATTATTGAGAATATTGAGTTAGGATTATGTTCAAAATCGAGCTAAGCATCACGGCCGTGATGTTCACGTGATTTTTAGCTTGATTTCGACTATTCCAAACGATATAATTGACTGGAAAGATCCAAAACATTATCCTAACTCAATATTCTCCATAATGTGACTTGTGCGCTTTTTCATTTCACCTTCTCATATTATATGCTAGTTCTTTTCACTGGAGCCTGTAGGAAGGGCGGGTACCGGTTTTTATCAGAATCACAATTGCTCACTGTAAACGCTTTTTATTCAAGACAGGCTACAAGGGGTTAATGATCAATTGTAATCTAACATAATATAGTTGTAGTGCTAATTAGGCTCTTTTTCTCAGGTTCTTTTCTGACCTTGCTGCTATGCCTCGCCATACCCTGGTGCAGCATGGGGCCCTTAAACGTCGCGGTGTCTAGCCGGGGCACTCAAGAGCAACGTCGGAACGTGAGGTCGCGGAGCAGGAAATCTTCCTGCTGATGGTGAGGAAGCTCGAGCTCCCCTAAATACAGTGCAACTCCTCGAACCTCTTCTTCTCCCTTTCGGGACGGGTATGGTATGGACATGATTAAACGAAGGCTAGGCTCTTTTACTTCCTCTGCTGAGGGGATCCTCAAGGAGCAGCAGACGTCTCATTCCAATTTGTCCGACAGTGATTAAGGGCGGAATTTAGCCACGGGTGAATCTAGCCCTGCACAACCCATTCAGGTAGCACGGGCGGTTGCGCATGGAGCCTACAAGGGTAGTGCTAGAGATTCGCGGGGAGAATATTCGGAAAACTTCCTTCAGGGGAACAGGCTGCGTGGACTCCTCTCTCTGCTGTATCCTGAGTCATCCTCCCACCCTACATGGTTTTTCTCGAAAGCATGCTCGTAGGGAAGAACGTGGGCAGTTACAATCCCGTAGAACACTATATTTAGCCCAACTATAAAATCTGTGACCAAGCTGGGTCGTTGTTTGCGGGGGTGTTCTAGTTTAATAATATGATCATTTAAGTTTCCCTTTTACGATGATCTGGGTCCCATGTGGGGGTTCCCCTTCCTTCCTTATCCCACTTGGGTTTGAACTGAACGGGGACGTCCACAGAGGAAGGATATAGTCTGGCATTGTGAGTTGCGAACACCAAAGAGAGATACGACTGCTTATCTGCAAGTGATCATTCTACAATTAGGACTGCTGTAGCTAACTGGATTAATTCAAATTGGTACATTATTATTATTATCAAACACATGACTTATTGAATCTAAGAGGCCACACGTAAATCGGAAGAGGGACGGTCGCCATATTTAACCGATTAAACAAACTCACCTGTTGTGAAGTTCGATCGGGATTATTTGAGTCGTATCGTCCGATTAGATCATAATGTAGTAGTGTTAATCCTGCACGGTTTTTTACAATAATTTAAAGAAAACCAATCCATTATTTCAAAGGTTTCAAGTAGCAATTACTGGGATTCTTAACTTCTTATCGGGCCTATACATTAAGGGCTAGGGAGGATATAATCTATTCGGACGAGACGACTTAAATAATCCTGATGAAACTGCACAACAGGTAAGTTCGTTTGATCGGTAAATTATTTTTCGTCGGCTCGCCCTCTTCATCGTAATTTAGATGTTTAAAGCTTATAGCAATTTGCCAAAAGGAACTTTATAAGCGTAACGAGCATAATATGAACTACTTGACACGAAAAACTCAGTGTGACTTAAATACATATTCGAATTGAAAACTGCTTTTAATATCATCTTATAAAGTTATTACTGCTTTATCAAACTCATCTTTGTTATTTAAAGGCCTGTTGTAAAATCGCGCAAAAACGTTTGATCCTTTAGACCACCCAGCTGTCTGACGAATAACGTCGATATTAAGGCCAGCTCGACTCGCAGCGGAAGTCGAGGCATGTCTAGTACTATGTGCCGTAAATATAGATGTATCCACACCACTTTTAATTAACACTTTTTTGATCCACTTTTCTTAGGTTTTTATTGCAACCGCCCTGTGTGGTTTACGAAAAAATATAAAAAGTGAATTGCTGCCCTTTTTTGGGTTTGTTAACCTATTTGTTGCATGTATATATGACTGAAGCACGGAAGCTACGCACACTTCCGGCCTATTACGCAAAAATAGAAGTACGAGACAAGGTTGCGCTTTATTTACTTTTAAAGTTTTAATGCGCTCTGAAAGTTTAATTTGAATTCTTTCCGATTACGTTCTAATGTTATCTAAAGAAATCTTTGATATGGTTTCCATTCTCTGACCTGTTGATAAGGCTATTAATGTAACTACCTAATACGTTAGTTTTTCTAAAGAAATTTTATTGTTGGAATACAATGTTTTTCAATCATCTACAATTAAATAAGAGTCCCAGCTAGTGTCACGTTTAGCTTCCTGAGGCTTTAAAACAGAAATACCTTTAAATAACCTCTTTGTAGTCACTTTATTTCCTATATCGCAAGCTACAATAAGTGAGAACACCGCTCTACATGAATTCACTGTACCATAAGCTATAATATTTTCAAAAATTTCAGTTAAATATGCTATTACATCGTGAAGGTCGGCGTTAAATATGGAAATCTTTTTCACAAGGCAATATTGCCACCACAATCTTAAAGGTTTCTCGTAATGCTTTATGGCAGACTCTTTTAGCAAAGCAATCATTATCGGAATCGATTGATCTGGGATAGCCCTTCGTTTGAACGCTTTCCCGATAATCTGCCTGCTACCAGAGTAAGACTTCTGCACAACGGGTGCAAGCTTGCGCTGGTCACAGGGGTACGACTAGAAGCCCTTCTACGTTGTCTATTACAATCTTTTTTGAACATCGGAAAATTAAAGAAAAAGGAGGAAAGGCATAGAAGTTAAATTTTGACCACAATATTGTTAATGCGTCAAACGCGTATGACTTTGGATCTGGATGCCAAGATATAAATCTATTACATTTCACGTTAATATTTGACACAAAAAGATCAAATTTTCCGAATTTATTTGAAATCACATTAAAAACTTTAGAATTTAATTCCCATTCAGTACCAGGTGACAAAACGCTAGATTCTCTATCTGCTATAACATTCTCCTTTGACTTTATGTAAGAGGCGAAAATCCAAGTGTCCCGTTCTGCACAGAATCCCAGATGCTTCTAGCAATCTCAGTTTTGGGTACTGTATTCCTTCATACGATTGATATAAGATATCGCTATTGTATTGTCAATGCGCATCAAGATTTCACAAGTTGTATAATTTCGTGAAAAACAGCCTAAGGAATAGAAGGCAGCTTTTAATTCCAAGAAATTTATTTGCTGGAACTTTTATTCCGAACTCCACCAACCATAAGTTCTTTCTTTTCCACAAAATACTCCCCATCCCGTAAATGACGCATCAGGAAAAAATTTCAAGTACATAATTGTAATTGCGAATAGAGTAATTACTAGACTTAATATTTTTGCGCCTCCAAATGAGGTCAGATTTCACATTGGAAGTTATAATTATGTCAGAATCATAATCTCTCGTTCGCAAAAGAGCTAAAAACTTTTCACGTTTCATGGATTTGGTGTGAAGCTAACTGTACTTTACCGCTGGAAATACTTACGCTAAAATTCCAACAAATTGTGCAAAATTTTGAATTTTACATTTATATTTTTCTAGAAATTTGTTAATAATACATTTTTCAAAATCTATAAAATCTATAAAATAATTTAAATTTTGTAGATTGAGAATAAATCTTTTTCCCCCATTTGGCTTTTGTACGAGAAAATGATTTAAAAGAAATTGGCCCTTGCTTGATTCGCATTTTGAAATAGCCCCCATTTCTAAAAGTTTTTTTACAGCTTATGAAGTATCCCTTAAGTCAGATTCAGAGAACTACCTTTGAATCGGTATCCTAATCTGAAAAATCGTTCGCACAAATGGAAATCGATAGCCCTGTACCCACTGCAGAATTTTAGAATCTCTAGTACATTTTTTCGCAATGTTAGCAAAAAATTTCAATCTAGCGGCCTATTTACTTACTAATTTCGACGAAGAATCGTTTATGGATACCGCAGCTGATACCGTGGCCTGTTCTGCCCGCCCTGGCGAGAGGAGTAGTAACTCTTCTTCGGCGGGCCCTTCGAGTTCAAAGTCCGCTGTGAAGAACCTGCATTAGAGGCTTGTTGATATCTGGGTGGAAAATTCTGCTTGGGCTTTTTTGTTGGTGGATTTGTTTGAGCTAGCTTCGAGATGTCCGTCGCCTGCTTCTATATAAGCTGAGCCGCCTTCAATTGTTCCGGTTCAAATAAGGCGTGATACACGCTCTTCTTGTTTCCGTTGTATTGTGAAAAATGTCAGATAGTAAACGACCTGTGTCACTGAAGTTAGTAACGAGGGTGGTATTTTCCTGATTCTCGGATTTAAAATAATCTGTCAAAGTTGTACCGATTGCAGACAAGCTGGCTCAAAGTTGCTGCTGTTACAAAGTTCAAAACTGATATTTTTTATATGCTGACTCAGTCATAGTTCTTTTAATTTCAGGGTTGAAAAAAGGAGGATTAACAACCGACCAATTCTTAGGCTGATTATAATTTTGCAATAAGGACTCCTTAACATCAGCCAGCTACCCCTTCTTAATTATCTCAGTCCACCTATCGACAAGCGCCTGGTTCATATTTTCGCCCTGTAAATTATTTTTATTCGGATCCTCACCCAGAATTTCTAACATCGAATCGTCAAGTTGTGGATTTTGATTCGATTCTTTTTCCTTTTTAAGGGGCTTGCTAGTTAATAAATTTGGCTTGTTGGTTGGCAAACTAACCTTACTTTTGGCATTCGAGTCAAGCTGTGGAACATGGTGGTCATCTTTACGCTCATATCTCTTAACAGGTAAAGAATGAGAACGACATTCAATCTCTCTACTCGTCCGTGGTACAGACTTGCGCGGCGACGGAGAGCACCATGTTGATAGCCTAATGCTGCCATTACGGGAGAAACTTCGGTTTGGAGATTTACGGCTTGATCTAAATAATCAAACTGAGATAATATACTTTCGATTATGACAAAATTCGTCGTGCCTCGCAGGCAACGATCAAATCAATTAAAGCAAGGTGTGCTGACGAAATACTTACCGGCTATAATGTGACGTACCTCTTGGATAACGTTCACGATTATCTAGCCGATAATATGAGTAGTATGACTGCCGTCGGAGAGCGTCGTAAACAAGAACGTGAGAAAGATCGCTTGCGCTGCTCCATTTCTCTCTGTAATCTTTCGATTTTTCTCAGAATTTCAGCACTCGATGACCTTCTCCGCCTTCTCTTCTTATGATGTCAAATTCTATCTGATGAATAATCTCTTTTTTTCTATTTTTGAAACTTAATTATTCTACACGAAGTGAAACATACCGCACAAAATAACACTATGAAAGTTTCTCAGAAAAGTGTATAGGAGGCGCCAGTAAGCGCGCGCGTAAATTCAATGTTGCTTTTCTTTAAATTATTGTGTACAAACCGTGTAGGATTAGCACTACTACATTATGATCTAGAGGACGAGACGACAAAAAATAATCACCGATGCAATGGTTTTTCTGACTACGCATGAGTCGTTGAGCGCCAGCTTATTTTAAATGATTAAATTAGTTTTTTGTCTTGTAACATTAATTTCTAGTCGTATGATGAATTTTAATTCAATTAAAATAATTGGGAAAACAAATTATAAAATTCAATTTAATAAAATTAAATAATAATTTAGGTGAAAATGATTAAAATTAAAAAAATGTTAATGATATTACAATCAAATTTTAAAAATTCAAAAAGCAAACCTGGTTATTAACTTGATTGTTGGACGTCAAATAGGATTTTTAATTTGATTAGCATCTCATTTAAATTTCTAAAATTTTGATTTATCTGACTTGAATTGGAGGTCATTTCTATTTCAGGTTTACTTACAACTGGTTTGCCTGTTGAACTTTCACTGGATTCTCGGGTGTCAATTCTTAGGTGTCAGAAAGAGAGCATAGTGGTTGCGTTGCTGTTCCTGCCTTCTAATTTTGTTCCTCTTTTATATTTTTCTCCAAAAGGAAAAGGATTTTTTTCTCTTTTTCAGGAGGAAATTTTTTTTCCAGATTAAAATACGAATATTTTATGGTCAAAATTAGGGAATTTGTTCATTATAAAAAAATAACAAAATGTGATAATATGCGGATCGGCCAAAACTCCGCATTTTGAACTTTCGATGGATTCCTCTGACCAATGGTATGATGCAAACGACGTACGAACGAAGAAATTTCTGCCAGTACGCAGCCATTTCGTCTAATAGAGGCTCGCGCTCTGCATACCGTTTTACGGGGTTTACGTTTGTAGTACCTAGATATATAGTACAGGACCGCTAGCTGCGGCCGGCCGTCAGAAGTGAAATAGGGAATGAAAAGAAAAGACAAATCGAGGAAGTCGAGCTGTTCTTTTCTAAAAATGGCGATTGGTGATTGATTGTTTTCTAATGAAATTACATGGAATCTTATTTTAATTTTTAATGTTCCTTAATCAATTCTTATGTCTGTCAGTTACTCTGCTTTGTGACAAGCACTCTTAAGTTTCAGGGGCGAATACCCCCTATATTAGACCTTTGACCGAATGCATAGATATTCCGAATGTATATATAAACTCTCGATTCAAACAGGGCACTAAGTTATAGTTATACCATAGCTGCCAGATCGCGGACCGGTGGAGTTTAGGCAGTAGCGTCCATATACATTTTAAGGCCAGGTAAGGTTATATGTTAGGTAAACAAAAGTATTTTGTATTTTGTACTTATTTATACATTGCAATGAGTATAATACAGTGCTATTATACAGCTAGAAGACTTTTCTTCAGTTTTTTAATAGCAATATGAATTTTACACCCAATTATCACAAAATCCACATTTTGAAAATGATATCCGCATTTTGGAGTCTGCGCCTCTGCAATTCTACTACTCGGGCCTGGCAGCACTGGGCCCAAACTGCGTACAGTCCCATGTTAAAGAATAGGAACTTAGTAAGGTAACGGAGTGGCGCCCTTCGCCCCGCTCCTCCTTCATACCATGCAAATTATAATATATTTTTTAATTTAGATTTACAGGAAGAATAATTTACGTAAACAAACCGTTTTATGCAATATAAAAAAACCTGAAATAGCGCATGATCAAAAATTGAGATTTCTTGATATTGCATGAAATAATTTGCTTGTGTAAATTATTCTTCCCATAATTCTAAATGAAAAAAATATTTAAACAGAGACATTAGGCCCAACACTTGAGTACCACTCCGAACAGATCGGTCTCTTTTTTCAATTTAAAAATAAAAATAATGTAAATTTGTTGCATACAGAAAATGTAAATAATTTGCAGACGTGATTAATATAATCACTCACTCGTTATTTACATATCCGCTATGTTCATGTATTCCTGATCTTCCCCTTCTACCACACAAGCATCAACACAGACGCCACCTAGGGGAGATAGAAATCACTAAAACTCGTTCACATTTTAGCCTCAAGACTGTACCTAGTGTGACTGGGCCGGAGTGTCGAATTCAGTCAGACCTGTTTCTTCGTGAACTGGCTCTCCGTGCTAGTTGTGTCCGCTATGCCATGTTGGTTAGCCGTTCCCGCTCATTTCGATAGAAGGGGGTCTTTCCGCTGCTCGTTCTTTGTGACGTTCTTTCCGCGGACTGATTTTCTAAGGGGTTTAGTTACTTATGCCATTCAGGTATTTTCGTTTACTATTAAGGACATGTGATACTTACAGTTTCCCCGGTTTTTTTCAACAAAAATGAAATTTTTAAAAAACTTAATTCGGAGATGCTATAAAATATCATAACGGACGTCCCCGGACTCTTTTTTGAGGGGTAACAAAAAAAAATTTATTGTGCAAAATACAAATTTTATGCATATGTATTATTTTAAGGTTACGTCGTTTTTCATCTCTGCCTTTCCGATAATCTGGAAATTATTTATGAAATAAACTTTTTTGATTGCCTGCAAACAAGGTTAGTTCCGGGAGATTAGTTACTATGTTTATTTGTAAGTCCAAAGTTTTCGGCCAAAAATATTGTGCAGTTTGGAAGTAACACTCGGGTGAATTGTAACACACATAACCTCGAAATATCCACGCATGTTGTTAGCAATATCAAAAGCTTTTTGATAAAAAAAACACAAAAAAAGTGTGTGGGGACGTCCGTTAGCATTTTCGCTATCATTTCCCAGATTTTGAAGGCAAAATATTTATTATTCCAAATACAATGTTACTTGACAGAAATACTGCAAAAGAAACGAGATCCAAGTCACCCAATTGTAATGATGTCATGTTGTAAACAATAAAGTAAACAGAATTATGTCCAAGCCATCCAGTTTTTATGATGGCAACACAGACGATTTTGTGGGAAAGGTTTTTAAAAAATCCGCTGAACCAATCAGGAACTGACAGACCAGTAAGACAGAAGTCTTTTGAATAATATTACTCGGCTGCCAAACCTTCTAATACGCGGGTAAATCAAATATTAACCGGAATTCTTTTTTAATATTTATTTATTTATAAAACAATACAAAAATACTATTGATTATTTTTCTACATAGTCTCCT
>NC_046657.1:155962837-155965629 GCF_010883055.1 Belonocnema kinseyi
TCCTAATACACTACATTACAAGAACCTACACTGTGAGAGTGCTTGCGATTGGCTAAGAAAAGTATTTCTAAAATTCCGGTTTATATTTGATCCACCCTCGTAGAAAAAATCCTATTGAATTGTTATATAACAAGTTTCACAATCTGGAAAAATATATTAATAATGAATAATCATTATCGGGGACTAAATATTATTATTCTATTTCTATGTATTTTTTTTATTACAGTGCAATTCTGCCATTTTAGAAATCGAGTTTACCAGTTTTAGGTTCACCCGGTTTTTTTCTAGAATAATAAATATTTTGTCTGAAAATTGTCGGAAATAATAGCGAACATGCTAACAGACGTCCCTGCACAAATTTTTGTGGGGTAATTAAAAAAATAATTGTTCTGAATTTGATTAATACGCATGGCGGTTAGGAATTAGTATATATTTTATCAGTGTTAGATTCCCCCTGATTTTTGCCTAGATTAATAAATATTTTAAATTTAAAATCTGGGAAATGATAGCGAACATGATAACGGACGACCCTGCACACCTTTTTTGTGGGTCAATTCCAAAAAACTTTGATTTTGCTAAACACGCGTCTGTATATTTCAAGGTTATGGGTTACAATTATCCCGGACGTTACTTCCAAACTACAAAATGTTTTTAGCCAAAGACTTTGGACGTAGAAATAAGCATAGTAACTAATGTCTTGGGGTTAACCTTGTTTTTAGGCAATCAAAAAAGTTTATTTCATCAATAATTTCCAAATTATCAGGCTGACAGAGCAAAAAAAGACCCTAACCTCAAAATAATGCACATGCATGACATTTTAATTTAGCACAATACATTTTTGTGTGTTATTATCCCTCAAAAAAGAGTTCAGTTTTTAAAAATTTTCATTTTTGAGGGAAAAAAGCCGAGGGAAATGTACCCTGTTAAAATCTCTGTTAAAATGGCAAACTGAAAGCTTTGGCCTAAATAGCTTGCACATTTTACCTCGATTCACGCCTAATATTTAACAAAAATAACCATAAACATAATGATAGAACTAGTTACAGGATTTAATTATTTAATGATAGAGTGATTAATTATAATATTGTTTATGCTATTATATAGTTGCGATAATTGCAAATTAATTTCTTCTGAATTTAATCGCTCAAAAAATGAATAATTAATTAATAATCTTATCTTATTTTGAGTGTAATGGGAGCACTTAAAAATGGCTTTCATACTTAAACCCTCAAGGAAATTGAAGGTCGACGCCATTTCGGACTGTTTCTACTTTTTTTAATTGTACCGGTGATGTTGTGCATAGGATTAAATAGTTCGCAGACAAAAATGGGAATTGAAAAATAGGAACTGATTTCTGTATTTTGCAAAATTTGGATCCAGGATGAATTTTTCTGTAATACTTTTTTGAGAAAATATTGTCTGAAGAAGGATCTTCTTCAATGCTCCGCTGGGAATCGACTAAACGTCAGTTTTCCTTACACATTTTTCAGCGACATTTTCTGTTACCGAATTGATTGTTAAAAAAGTGTTTAAAAAAATTTATTTTATTGTGAAAGTTTTTTAACTTTCAAAATACATTATTAGAATTGCCAAGCAATTCAAACTGAACTAATTCTATTCGTTTATTTAACACAAAATACGAATTTTTCTTTGCATCCAATCTTTATTTATAGGTGAGTTTTCCGATGCTGAAGATAGAAATGTCCAATATGAATGTATATAGGGATTTTCGGGGCCGCCGATGACGAATCTGAAATAAAATTTAAAAAATGGAAGATGGCGGATTAAATATGGCTGCCAAAAATGACAGAAACATTTAAATTTACAAAAAAATCCCGCATGGGTTATTTTTGGGGCCGCGAAAATTTTCTTATTTAACGAAACAAAAAAAATAACTTTTCATTACATTAAATCTTTATTTAATTTTTTGTCGCGGCTCAGGCTATGGAATCTATAGGTTAGTTTGCCAAAAAACGAAATGGCGATGCCCGATATGGCAACTAAGATCCACATTTTGTAATATTCCTAAATTTCCGTATTAGAGAAATATTTCGAAATAAATTCTGATTTTAATAAAAATTCCGACATTGGTGTTTCTGGGACCGCTGATGACGAATCCGTGATCATATTTTCGAAATTCATAAGAGCGCATCCAATATGACTAATAAAAGTTACAAAAACATTCCTGATTTACATGAAAATTCGCACATAAGAATTTTTGGGGCCGCTGATGACGGATCCATTATCAGGCTAAAAAAATTCAAGATGGGGCATTCACTATGGCTGCCGAAAATTACAGAAACATTTCGGTTTTCGTGAATATTCGAACATGGGGGGTTTTGGTGCCGCTGAAGACGAATCCGTGATCAGAATTTTTCACGAGCGGGCTTACATTTGGAAATAAATGAAAAGTGAATTCCAAAGAGTAAATCTAGGTACTATGGCATCCTGAAGGATTCTCATTCAACTGTGAGATTTACCTTGGAAAAGGGACCAACCTTTATCCCTAACAAAACAACAGTACAATTGAAAATGAAAAAATAACATTACTCTAGTAAATGTTTACATTAACGTTGTAAGAGTTGGACAACGGCGATTAATAAAGCGACGACGAAAGGACATTTGAACCACGAAAATAAAATTGATGACGACTTTGCAACATTTTCGGCAGCGCAATTTGATCCACCATCTTTAGTTTCAGTGGAAGCTTCTAATGTGTCCCCTAAGGGTTTACATTTTTCTTACACCTTCTTTATTCCTTTACACACCCTCCACACACTTACTTGGTGGTG
>NC_046657.1:155965729-155967835 GCF_010883055.1 Belonocnema kinseyi
CTAGTGTTCACCGCATGGGCCACCGAGAATCTTCCAGAGTGCGAGGCGGGAATCGAACCCGCAAGCCGAAGGAGTGGGTCCAAAGCCTACGCTTTAGCCCCCACGACCATCGTCCCACTCTTCCACCATCTTTAGTTTCGAAAATCTAATCCCGGATTCATCATAAGCGGCCCCTAAAATCCCCTTATGCCAATTTTTATGAATATTTTAATGTTTCAGTAACTTTTGGCAACCCTATTAGATTCGCTATCTTGAATTTCAAACATCTGATTATGGATTCGTCATCAGCGGTCCCAAAAACCGCAATGTGCTCATTTTTATGGAAATCGGAATGTTTTAGTGATTTTGGCAGTTATACTGAATCCGCCATCTTGAATTTTGAAAATCTGATTTCCAATTCATGATCAGTTACCCCGAAAATCCCTATATACATGCATTTATGAAAATTTATTTTTAAATATTGCTCCAATACGGAAAATCAGAAACATTTTAGCCGCCATTTTGCATATCGCCATTTTGAATTTTGGAAAACGATTCTATAGATTTTGAAGATTAGTGTCCATGGATGCATGAATTTCACTGTTAAGAGTTATATCTTCACAAATTCGAGAAGAAAATAATAAAATGAAGATTTCATGCCATGAAAAATTCGTATTTTTTGTGTAATAAACGATATCATTATTTCAGATTGAATTATTCTGCAATTCTGATAAGGTATTTCGTACGTTCAAGGAATTGTACATTAGAATTCACTAGCTCGACATTTCAAAGGAATGATGGTTCTTAAATTTCAAGCACCGATTCGAACATAAATTTTTAGCGTTAACTCATCAGACAAAAATTTACTACAATAGTAATTACATTCGCAAATGCAAAGGTTATTAACATAAAAAATCTGCAATAAATTCCTGCTGGTTTCTGGACAAATAACCGTGAGCTACTGGCTGAGAAACCTGATATTATAATTTTCCAAATCGTCGATGCGGTTCTTTGCCATTTCTTTCGATTATAATATGGATTCTATTGGTTTTTTATTATTCCTTTCAAAAGTCGCAGAAACTCTAAAAGAGAATAAAAACTCGTATGCATTTCCTATTTTCCTGCTCTCACTCATAAATGTGTAATAAAAACGTCTAAATTTTCGATTTCCAGTTTTTAGCGAATGTTTACGTTACGGTTCTTACCGAATCAAAAATTCATAAAATGTTGCCGGTGTCTATCGGGCTACATACATCCAGCATAAATTAACTTTGGACAATGTGTTATTATCAGTATGCCTTCAATCATCTAAAATTTTAATAAATAACTTCCGGAACTTTCGGTCTGTCTCTTTGTCTTATTCATAAGGAAATATTTTACGATAGCGTCGATCTTCCAAGACTGCTCGGATCCGGGTGCACTAGCGATTTTAAAGTCTTGTCTTTACTTCGAATTGAATTAAATTTTGGCAATTTACATTCACTATTAAGTCTGAGAGCCTTGAATCAAAGCCTGATACAAACGATCCCTAGCATCATCCAGTAATGTATTACGTGTATCATTCCGTAGTCTTAATTAACAAACGTTTTGTCTTTCATTTTCATCTGTATAGCTCAGGAATTTCTCATATACTTCTTTAATTTTATTTTACCTAATATTGTTGGCCCATTAGTCCTTTTAATTAAGAGATTTCCATGTGAGAAATATTGCGTGGCTCGTCATTTTGATTGTCTTTTATGTCCTTCTAAACCAGTATTTAATGTTGTACCGCGATGCCGCTTGTGGCGCTAGGCACGCTGAAGCGCTACCAGCGGTTCCACAGGGACTAACCTAGAATCTAAATTAATTGATCTTGTGATTTATTTGATGTCATTCGTATTTTTTCAGTGTTGTATTATTCTAAAGGTTCTCATTTACTATACAATCATAATTCAATTAAAAAATGGACGCAATATCTCTAATTAAGGAACAATTTGAAGTTTATAGTATTTACCTTGGATATAATTAAAGATTTCGGATGTGAATGCGTCTTTTTCAATACAAAGCTGCTTTCTTTACAAAACAGATTTATGAAATCTATCATGTTTTTCATTATAGTTATAACTGTATACTTTAAAGCAGGAACAC
>NC_046657.1:155967935-155969614 GCF_010883055.1 Belonocnema kinseyi
AATAACATTTTTATTAACCTTGATTCCTTCATTTATCTTATCCTTAATTTTTTAAAGGCCCTCATAAATTCCTCTATTTTTGGAAAAAAGTCCTCTACTTTTGAAAAAAAACCTCTATTCTTCTATTTTGAAAAGAATAGAGACTGTGATCCCTGCGTTTAAAATATTTATTCTGTATGATGGGTATTCCAAATGAATGTAGTAAAATAATTGAGGAGTCATCTCTAGTTGAACGTGGATCAAAAATTAACCTGTTATTCACACTGAAGCGTTTGACATCCTTATACTCGGTCAACTGCTAAAGAGAATAATACTTGATTTCATTAATAATTTTACATTCATTTGCAACAAAGGGGCCAAACCTGATGTTATACATCCACCTCTTCCAAAGTTATGTTGCTTCCCGCTGATTATTCCATTACACCTGATTTTCCACTAGTCAGTTTCAAAGAATCAGTTTCTTCAGGATTGGAAGAAGGGTATAGCTAGTTGTTCCTATCTTTATATCAGTTAACCCTAAAGATGTCCAAAACTACAGACCGATAACTGTACTCAATTCTCTGGCAAAGGATCTCAAGATTATTATTTTTGACCAACTTTACCTTGCTTCTATTTACACCATTATAGAAACGCAGCACTTCTTCATGAGAAAGAAATCTACGGCAACTAATATTTGTATCTACACGCATTACATAGAGCAGAAGCTTACATTGGGATCTCCACTTGATTCATCGTATACTTTTTTTCCAAAGCATTTAACACAGTTGACCACGGCATTCGAGTCGGTAACCTGGGACCTCTTGGGATTAATTCTAACTTACTCTCATGGCTTCCTTGCTATTTCGATGGTAGATTTCAATCTGTACGTATTAATGGGAAATTCTCTCAAGTGTCTCTTACTTCTACTCAGACCTTATTTAGAGACAAAAATTGTTTCTTTGTTGTTGCAAACTGAAAGACAGTCTTTGATGTATACTAGAAAAAATACTGGGTAATTCTTAAATGCTTGAAGCCTAAAGAACTATAACACAATTACCCGTTTAATGTAATTACCAGTTAATTGTAACATTGTCATCCGTCTTCAGATCACAAAAACTTACATATAGTAGGGTTATATTTTTTAACGAATTTATTCTGTACACGGTTATTCTGTATACGTATGCCGGTTTTCCATGGTAAGTATACATTCTACAAAGAACTGTTTTTTTTTCATTAGTGAACCGATGTTAGTAGAAAAATTTTTGTTTTAATCAAACAGATATTTACTTAATATGGGGTCAAACAAATGTTTGTTTGGTTCAAATAAATTCTTAGTTTGTCTTTATTAGTTTGGTTCAAATAAATGTTTGGTTTGTTTAAATGGATTTCTTTGTTTAAAATAAGCAAAGTTCTTGTTTACATGGAATATATATATTTTTAATTTATTAAAGATTTTGTTCAAGTGAAGTAAAGCTTTTTTTTACTTAATCTAAAAATGGAGCATTCTTCATAAAAATAATGCATAAGCTCGATAATATGTTCATTTGTAATTATATTTGTCATTGTATATGTGCAAGCAGAAAGATTTATTCGATCCAAATGCTTAATTATAATTATTTTTTAAGTCCGTGCTTCTCATATCTGTGTTGAACAATCATAAGTTAGAATAATGAGAAATGAATCAGTTTTAGACATTTGAA
>NC_046657.1:155969714-156000457 GCF_010883055.1 Belonocnema kinseyi
CTAATTTATATGTACATGAGTAAAGACAGTAGAAAATTGGATATCTTTAGCATTTACATCAAAAAATAATAAGCCTACATGAGTGAAGCCAGTACGACATGAAATATCTTTGAACACATGTCTTACTACAAACGTTAAAAATTAATGAAACTATATTAACTCTCCAAAAGATAATGTGCCTAATAAGTTGCAACTTAAACAATCATAAAGCAAAGTCTTCTAGCAGTCTTTTTATACTTATTGGAATGAGTTAATCGGATCTCGCGCTTTTATTATTGCGCTCATTTATCCTATATACCTGCGATTCTAAGAATCTCAATTTTACTTGTCTTATTTAATTAGCATAATTGTTAGCTAAACATTTTACAGAAATTTTATTAAATATGAAAGTTTTAGAGCTTGCAAATTACAATAAAAAAAGTATTACTAACGAAAATAGTCTAACGATCCTTTTCTAAATTTTAATAGCGAATTGCGGCTTGAAAGTTTATTAAAGTAGTATCACATTAAATACTGAAGAATATTTTGATGCTGTAAATTAAAAAGTAATAGTATATTCTTTTATTTAACAAAATAATCTTCATCTCCAGACCAGAAAAAGGTATTAAATACCTTGTTAAACTTTCCTTTTATTTGCTACTGGAATTGAAGCTTCTAATGTGTATCCTAAGGGTTTACATTTTTCTTGCACCCTCTTCTCTATTTCTTTGTAAACACCCCACACACTCACTTGGTGGTAGAAGGGGAACCTACAGTTTAAGGTGGGTTTCAAACCACCAAGAGCAACAGCTTTAAGTGCTTAGAGAAAACCTTTTTCTCTAGAGGTACCGGTCCTACGACTCTCCGGGGATGAACAACTGCCTTGCTAGGCTAGTGTTCATCGCATGTACCGCCGAGACTCTTCCAGAGTGCGAGGCGGGAATCTAACCCGCAAGCAGACGGAGTTGGTCCAAAGCCTATGCTTTAGCCCTCACGACCATCGTCTCACTCATTCATTTGCTACTGTTTGCAGCATTTTAGTAGATCTCTTTCTGATATTTTGTTGTAAGCTATCTAGCTTCTGTCGTTATGCTTTTTCTTTATCCCGAAGTTTTTGCAGACTGTGAAGTAATTCTTTTACAACTATTTCTTTGGCATTTCTCTTCACAACCAAGTTCAACTCATCTTGCATAGGTTCGGCATCAAGTGTGGCATTTTTAAAAACCTTTCCTGCTGATTTTAAATCACCCTCCAATTTCTTCATTCTGTTTTGTTCTTTTTCCACACTTTCTAACAGTGCTTTTCCTTTGGCTTTAACTTTAGTTTCAGCAGCTTTCTACTCAGCCTGTTCCTTAAGCATTCGATTTTCGTAAAATCTATATATTCGTAAAATAGTAAAAAACCTCTTTCTACATCAGCGTTTCCATGTATCAGAGCAAGAGCATTTTGGACGACTCGCTTTATCTCTTCATATCTTACATCCGGATTTTAATGATTTAGAAAGTTAAAAATGAGGCTCCAATAAGAATCAATTTTTTTATCCTTGTTGAGTTTAAATCGCACATTTTCGTCTAATTGCAGGAACCTCCATTTGCACTTTATTTTATTGGTGTCAATAAAAGGTAGTGGTATTAACTGTCCAATTTTCGTTATGCAAGATACACTTTCAGGTTTATTAATATTTTTAGTCTATAGACATTAAAAAGGTTTTAAGGTTTTGAACCACTTAATTTTTGTAAGTAAATGATCTATTGCGGCCGTGTAAAATTATTTTACTACAGTCATGAAAAACAACTTGTCTTTCTGAGATAAAGTTGCGACTGTTCGTTTTACTGTTTCTCCAGGATTTACCTCAAGCAAATCTAAAAAGTTTGTTATATCTTTAAGCAGTGGAGTAAGTTTTTCCCTAACAAATGAAGTTGATTCCAAAACTGGTCCTTTGATATTACTCGGTAGCAAAATCAAAATTAGCTGTTTTAGCTAATCATACAGTATATGAATAAGCGGTTATTATTTTTTCATAACCAAGGTAAATTCAGTAGTGAAGATGTTGGATGCATAAACCATGAATTTTAAAGTGCTATTTAAACTTGCATCCTTTAAATACTTTATTATATCAATATAATTCTGTTTTTCAAGATTGAAAGATTCATTTTTTGGAACGTACGTCAAAAGATAATTTTCTAACGCTGGTAACTGCTCATCCACTCTTTCAGTTGCTGGACCTATAGTTAACCACCCTGTGCTTATGTGTTTAATGAACTTATGTTGAGGCAAACTTAGATCATTTTGAATCTTCTCAAATATTTCAGATCTCACGTCCCTGTGGTGAAAATAATAGTAGACTTTCACTATGAAATCGGAAACATCGATGGAAAGGCATTTGCAATCCTTCACAAAAGAATTATGCTCAATATACAGCTCACAGGTACCTATGTTAAGCAGCGGTTTAGCCTTCAAGTATTCTAACTTTTCTTGGAACAAATTCATAACGGTTTCATTCACAATTGGTTCATCACATCCTAGAGTTAAGACCTTTTTTAACAATAAACCTTTAGAATTAAGTGACTTTTCCAAATGAAAAAATAAAATTGAACCAGTTTCTGATCCCACACAGTAAGTCGCTAAATGTCGACATAAAATAATGTTTTCGCTTTGTAACGAATATCTTATTCTAATTTGCATCTCCTTCTCACTTTCTTCATTGCATGTATCATCGAAAAGCAAGCAAGTCAACACATCAACTTTGTCGACATCTTTAATCATTTGTTGGTGAAAATATGGCCCTAGAGCTTCTGT
The DNA here is from genome assembly GCF_010883055.1 of Belonocnema kinseyi. Lineage (NCBI taxonomy): Eukaryota > Metazoa > Arthropoda > Insecta > Hymenoptera > Cynipidae > Belonocnema > Belonocnema kinseyi. Next base: position 155,972,493 of record NC_046657.1, read on the forward strand.
GGTCAGATATTGAGCTTTACTCGGAGACAATGAAAAATTATCTGGCACAGAGCTTCGAAACGTGACTTGAAATAATTGTTTTTCCCCTGCACGTAACGCGATGGAACTACAGCTTACAACCGTTCCCATACACCAATATAGTTTCGCTCTAGTTGAATAATCTTTTGGATTAAATAGCGCGACATTACTGTTCAAGCGAATCGAATTTTTAATAACTGAAGTCTGAGAAGGCAAAAAATTGGTAGGAGCTATTATTGGTTGAATAAAGGATGGTTCAGATAATTCAGGAGTTACTAAAACTACTTTAGGAGTTGCTAATAATAAGGTCTGACCTGATTTTAACAGATGCAAATTTTTTATGTGTTTGGCAGTCTTCGAATCTTGTATAAGTTTTGCAGATCCCTTGTCAGTTGGCATAAGTACATTTGGGCAAAATTTTCAGAAACAAGAATATAAGTAGTTTTGATTTTTCTGCGCCCATTGGGATACATTCGTTCCATTATTATCTTTCGGAAGTAACCACTTATCTTGAAATTTAACTTTTTTCGACATGTTGAGTGCAGGATTTTAACGTTGTCAAAATAACTGAAATGCAATAGTGGAAAACAATTAGTCACAAAAACGACAAAAAATTTAACATCATAATAAATATGTGATTCTTCAAAACTGAAATTCTTACCTTTACATTGACCAACCAGGCAACTAAAGAACAAATCCAGGAAAAGTTTGAATTGAAAAACGTTTCATCTAAAATGCCGAAATGTGATTGCAAAAATAATATATTTTAAATGATATATTAATAATTTTTTAACATTTTAAGGAATATTGCGAATGGCTTGAATAATTATGTTTTCTTCAAATAATTTTAAAGCTTTTTACATCTCATATCACAGAATTTTGTACAAAATTATTTAAAAATGGAAAAAGTAAGATGATTGAAGCACTCAAATAAATTAGGGTCAGATGTGCTATGAAAGTACCAATACTTATAATTAAAAGAATCCATTAAGGCAATCCAGTAGGCATAAAGTATAACGACGTCTTTACGACATCGTTACGACATCTTAACGACAACTTTACGACATCCTATGTCCATGTCGTTAAAGCGTCTTTACGATATCGTAAATAAGTCGTGTGGTCTAACGATGTCGTTACGATATCGCAAAGGCACCGAAACGTCATGGACATATGATGCCGTAAAGATGTCGTAAAGATGTCGTAACGATGTCGTAAAGACGTCGCCAAATTTTTTGGCCACTGGGAACGTTAGTTTTGGAAAAAATAGTACGATCATAAAGATCAGAAAAACCACTAGTAAGTCTAATAAGGGAAAATGACAGGAAATAACATAACCTGTATTCTTAGAGGCAAATTCATTTGAGAAGAAATAAAAGCTACACCGTAAAAATAAATACTAGAATTCATATTCAACTTAATTTCTGATTTGACTTGAATTGGGAAATTAACTGAATTTAAGTCTGCTAACTATCTAGAATAAAGCACTGACTTGTTTTAAATCAGAAATCAGCACCTTTCTGCTAGAATAAATTAAATTATGCTCCTAAATTTCAATATTCAGTTCTGAAATTAAGTTGATGGAAAGCTGAAATAACCTTTAAGGCTTTTGTTACCTAAAACGAAGGAATGTACCTTTCTCAGTTTCAGGTTCGTACTACCTTGCGTGACGTTACAGAATGTTTGCGCTACTACACACCTCGTGGCCATTTATTCTAGTCACGTCTTACTTCAATACTCTATGTCGCGTTATGGTCAGTTTTCGCTATGATACTATATTTCCATAATTCGTGGAGTTTTAGTTTCACGGATTTAAAAAAGTACTGCAGCAAAATCAGTTGCAGCTATCAGCCAATACTTAGATTATTAAATACATACAAATAATTATATTATTATGAAACTTTTTACTTTGCAACATGAGCGTCCTTTCGATACATTACAGAATGCAATTTTCCGAAGACTTTTTACCCCACCTGACCCCTTGACACCGTTTTTTTCCATTTATGCTACGATTTCTGTATTTTCTTAGAAGTTAGAACCCAACTTGTACATTTTCTGAAACGAATAACTATATATAAGAACAGCTGAGGGGTGTCGTTAAGGCGTGAGAAATTTCTAGTTTTTAGTTAGAATATTATCCTTAATTTCAGTTAGGGTAGAGTATTAACTTAAGGTTCCATTAGCTTTCAGTATACATATATTCTGAATTGAAGAGCGAGCGTAGCTGAATTTCAGGTCGTATCCCTGAATTTCAGATAGTCCCGACCTGAATTTCAAGAATCAAATTCCCTTATTTTAATGTTCCGATGTCATTCTTAATTTCAGATTGCCTATGCTTCTCTTTGTGACACGTTAAAATAAGCCGAATTTTTGACTTAAATTAAGTACTTTTTTTGGCTGTGTACTTTTGCACAAAGCGGCAAAATTTAAAAAAAGCGTATACAATGGACATATTTAAAGTACGAAACATTATATTGATACAATTAACTTATCTGAACTTAAAACCACTCAAATGCAATCATGGATATATGTTAAAAAGGGAGTTTAAGTCCGTTATCGATTCAATCGATGCTCCGATATGATACCATGCAGACTGATTCGCGATATCGATATTATTATCGATGTCGCGAGAGAGCGCAAGTATTCAAATATGACAAATTGGTCAAATTACGAAATTCCTTTATCATGATATGACCCGGACGTTCAATTTTTTGTTTTGAAATATAAATAGAAGTTTTATTCTTACTCATTTTATTCTTTATTCTAGGAAAAAGAGGAAAATTTTCCATCATAGAAGAAATAGAGGACCATTTTCAAAATGGAGGAAATAGAGGACCGGCTGTGATCCCTGTGAGCGTACCATGCAAAGTCTCAACTCTTTATCTTCTACAAGAAATTCGTCTTGGTAGAAAACGTCACAGTGCAGGGGTCCAACAAGATCAATAGATTAACAGCATTTAAATATTTCTAGCGAGATTTCAATCCTTGATTATTATTATTAAAATTATCTAGTTTTCAGGCAAGTTATTATACTAATAAGAGGTTATCACATTACTACTTTTAAGCAGCAGAATTATAGTTAAGTAAGGTTTCAGTGAATGCCCAAAAAGTATAAAAATTACTAGGTGGTGCTATTCCTCTTTGTTTGAAATAAAACTCCACCTGGTTGAATAAGGAGCGTAATAGACTGCTTACATGACCTACTTTATTGAAAGGCCCTGCATTTGCTGCAAACCTAGGTTGCGTAATTAATTACAATGAGAATTAGCAGTGAGTGAGTCAATTAACTGTGTTCGTTATTATGACTGAGAATAACGAATTATATCCCAGTGGGTAAAGAAAATTAGGATGTCCTAGATTCTTCTTTGGGACATCCCTGAGACGTCTTTTATAACATGTCTCTTGGTCATCCTAGGGATGCTCTTAAAACTTCTAATGTCAGTACGAAAGATGTCCCGAGAAGGTCCATGTCTTTAAGGCGTCCTTAGGTCATCTTTAGGACATTGAACCTCTTAGAGACGTTGATTGGCCTGAAATAGGACATCGTAGAAACGTCCCAAGGACGTTCTTGGAATTTTCAAAGTTTTGTGCCCATTGGGTGTTAAACTGGGTATCACAAAAAATGTTAATATTATAAAGAAATATATTAAACCATAGATTAGTGATCAGTGTTACACACTGTCATTTGTTATCAACGAATTAAATGAACAAAAGCTTAACCAGAATGTAATGTTTGAGGCTGATGTTGCTTATATGTGTTGAGTTAAAAATCCAGCAGACTCAAACATTAATTGAAATTTTCATGTATATATGCCTGCATGAATATTACTGCCTTGAAAACTACATTTGCTAATTTTCTTAACCAGAGGTAGCAATTTACCAATGTTTTTTGTGATGCAATACGAAGACAATTCCATTGCGGCAATACTTTTAGTTTGATCTTATGTATTGACGTGAGTAAGAAGCTTCATAATGAAAATATTACACAGAATTTAGCCGAATATTTTTGTCACAATGAAAGAAGAATTGGCGTTAAAGGTCGCTTTTTACGATATACCTGAATTTTTGAACTTTACTCTGATAATAAGTCATTAATCAGTAGTTCTACTATCGATTTTTAATAAAAACGCAAGATTTTTATAAAACCCAAAAAATTTTATAGACTATGGCATCACTATAATGAATTTACTATCTAAATTATTTTACCTAAAACTAATTCTAGTGGATTTTTAATACCTCAGAAAGATAACATTGTCGCCTGGCATCCGTAAGATAACTTACACAGGCACAACAGCACATTAATTAGTTGTTCACCTAATTAAAAAAGATGAGGACTGAGCATACTTCTTTCTTATTCTTGGCGGTTATATTCAATTCTATTGGTAAATACAATACTATAATTTATATAACTTTAAGTGTATTTTTCCAATCTTCACTTGAATCAGAATTTGGAGACTGCCCTCTTCAATTTAACTGAAAATTGTCACATGTTTGGTGAAATTCATTTAAAATAAGGCATATCAGTACTTATTCAATGCCGTTAGTCTACATATTGTCATAGAGAAATTATTAAAGAAATATTGCATCTTTATAATTCGCGATATTTCAATACACTGAACCTATATCGAGACTATTATTACATCGCGAGTAACTTTAAAAACAGTAAGGTTTAATTTTTGAAGTAGAGCTTGCCTAAAAATTGAGACCTCTATAGGAATTTCCGTGACGTCTTAAGTTTGTATGTCCTTGATGTTTTATATTAGTTTCAGGAAAAAGAATAACTTCATTTTTCAGAATATTTTTATGTATAATAAACTTAAAACTGCACACAAATTGTAATTGAGCAATAATGCCCAGCAAGTGAATATCAAAACATTAAATATTCAATATGTCGAACATGCACTATGTCGTTCTGTACTGTTTACAATTACGAATTATTTACCTTAAATGTATTTTTTTAAAGGCATGCCTCGAATGTAGCACATTTCAGAAAATTATTTATAAAAAATTTGTATTCTACTAACAAAATATTTTTAAAATTTACACTGATTAAAATTTAATGATACTCGTACTAATTTAATTAAACTTGTTATACCCTTTTTATAAATAAATTAGTAAAATAAGGTAGTATATACATAATTTTCGATAGTTCACAATACACAGGACCTATATTTTTTAAAGGAGGTAGAATTGAAATAACGTTGATTTGAATTTGTTAGACATTAAAAGTAAATTTAGAATTGTTAATAATCAATACTGAATTATTTAAACAAATTTAGTCAGCAAAAGTGTACTACTTTGCGTTTTTCAGTAGGTAAGATTGATATGTTCAGTATAATTAAAAGCTTACACAGGGTGGACACGCTGGAGCTTACATGTACAGAGAACTTTAGTGCTACGCGAATTACACAACATCAGGGGAGGAGCCATTTCAGAGGGGCATTTTCAAATTTCTCGGTTTCAAAGTTGCATTGAGGTCAGCCTTTTGATCAAGTCCGTGCATCTTCAGATCAAGTTTATGATAGTTTTCATGGTAGCGTTCGAAACTTTAAGTGAATGAAAGTGTGTACAAAATATAGTTTATGTTAAGTAGTAATTACAAATATAAACTTGTTCATTTAATAATAAAGTGAGACATGTAGACAGAGAAGACATGCACATTTTTTTTTATGTGCCGATAATCTTATGGAGTGACTGCTGAGTGACAAATGCAATAAAATAGTAATAATAGTCAGCACTTTCAGTGCGCGAAGAGTGAATTCAAAAATATACAAAATACAAAAACGCAGAAATTTCTACAAAAAATGAAATAATAATTCTGGCATAAAATATCGCTTTTACATTTATTTCTGATACACTCCTGTCATCAACGAGTCTCAATTTATTTTAGTGGTCGATCAAACCAAAGTTTTAGATGACGCCCAGAGAAAATATTTTTCAAAATAACAAACAATCTAAAAACTTTAATAATTTAAATTCGTGCAAGTTATATGAATTCGATATATCTCTCTGATACACGTATGCTATCAACGTACCTGGGAATTCACTTTAGGCTGATCAATACCCAATCTTGGGACATGTTTCAGAGAACGATTTTTAAATAAAGTTAATTGAAATGCACCAATTTCATCTGCATTTCCTGATGGGTAATCAATTTAGAATTGACAAACGAAAAAAAAAACAATAAAAATAAATTATTATAATAAAAAATAATTTGTTACTTATTGAAATTATTAATGAGTAATTATTGTTTAAATTATTACTGCCGGCACCGTCAGTAATAAACAGAAAAAACTAAAAAGCATTTCTTTAGTCAAGAATAAACAATCTGAAGTATTATAAGTATGTCATACTTTTTTGTGCCGCAAATAAGCTTTAAATACAATTTACTTTTCGCCCCCGGAACCAACTCAGCAGCATTTCAGCATCACTCAGCAGCCATTCCATAATGTTATTGGCAGAGAAAAAATTTACATTTTCTACTCCGTCTACATCTCTCACTTTATTATTAATTAAATAGGTTTACTATTTGTAATTACTTCTTAACATAAACTATATTTCCTTGACACTTGTATACATTTAAAGTTTTGAACGCCACCATGAAAACTATCATAAACTTGATCCGAATATGCAGGGACTTGACTGAATGGCCGTTCCGAATGCACCCTTAAAATCGTGAAATTTGAAAATGACCCTGTAAATGGCTTCTCCCCTACTGTTGCGCAATTTTGGTAACATTCAATTTCTCTATACATGTAAGCCCTAGCGTGTCCACTCTGTATGTTGACATCGGCCCCTTCTGCGATGCTTCAAAATTAAACAATAACCCTTTATTGTCGATAAATTTTTACATTAATACTTTTAAGTTAGATAAAAAATTTGTATTATTTGAACAAATTTCATACTTAAGGGTTCTGTTTTGCTATTTTCAGGTAGTTAAGATTCGTATTGTACGCTAAGCGTACAATATTTTTTTTTAAGCATATTTAAATATTTTCTTATACCAAATTCAAAATATTCATAATTTTTGCGCAATTGATTGTGGCAGAATTTGATTTTTACTTAAATTTGTATTCTAAATACAAAACTTTTTTCCTTACACTATCATCGAGCATTTAACCACTAGTTTGCATTTAATTGTGAAAAGTTTAAAATGATTTACTAGAAGGAATTTCAGATTTATAAATTGTTGCTACCTATCTAAAATTCGACGACTGTTCCTTTACTTTTTACAAGACAAATTTTCAATCACCTGTTCATCGTTGCAGAATTGACTTTGCAATTTGATTACTTACCTAATGGCGCTCCTATTCCTGATGTTCCTCGTTTCGGATCTTCTTCTTTTCCTGTCAAACACACTTCTACCGAAGCTCTTTGCCTTGCATCGCCCCGGGTTCGTTCCGGGTCCAGTTCTCCTGGAGAGCCTTCCCTTCTTGCTAGATCCAAGTTTACTCCTGTCAGGTGTCCTTCTTCACTTACACTCGGATATAAACTAGAAGAACTTGAAAAAATTCGACTTATTCCCCACATTAATCCGAAAAGGCGATTCCACATTCGGAGATACACTTTTCCTGCCGATAAACTAGTACATTTGCGAGAAGGAGGTAATAAATTTGTACGCATGCCAAACGAAGAGCAAAAAGTTATAAGAACATCCAGTGGTGATATAGTTGCAATAATGCAAAGTAACACACTTCTTCGTGGAATATATAATCATTATGGAGAACGCATAGGCATAAATATGGTAACTAGCGAAATGTTCATGTTGCCCCCAGAATTAGCTGCAGAAACTCCATTAGGCGGCAGAGGTCGAATCCCAAAAAACTTTAAAGTGGTATGTTTAGGCCACATGTAAACAGCAATAAAAATATAACAAGCGAGTGCTGATAACAATAAAACAGTCAATGTGTGATGTTTCTCAATTATTTAATCATTTCTTAATTAATCAATATATCTTTTTCAAAAATAGATTTCAAAAATGTCTGCTTGCAGCAAGCAACAAATATTTTCGAATTTGAAAAAACAATTTCCAAAGAAAAATATATTATGAAAGGTGTAACTTGACGCAAAATGTGGCTGATCTGCAGCATGTGCGGGGAAACAAGCTCACCTGTAACTTTATTTTCGATAACTAATTATTTATTTCAATAACAAATTTTTAGATAAACTTTTGTTCTCTTCGGTTTAGTAAACTTTCGTCAGTTAGAGGGGCTGAAAAGTGCCTTTTCATATTTGGATGGGTCATTTGAAATTTCATAAGAAGTTTGAGTTTCAAAATATAAATCTATTTATGTTTCAAGTGCCAATCAGCAGGCCATTTAACGTTGTCATAAGTTTTATTAGTGTTTTTTGGTTGAAAATTTTTTGGAAATATAAACATAATTACTTTTTTGTGAAGTTTTGCTTCCAAGCACTTCTCTTACTCCTTTTTTTTATCATTTAGCGACTCATCTCCACATTGTGAGATAAAGTCGCCCACATTTGAAGGGATGATAAATAGCTATTTATGATTGAAATGTATGCTTGTACTTTAAAGAAAGAAAGTTCATTATATAGATATTATATGCCACAATTTTATCAATTTTCTGGTCAGACTCAAATATCGCTTAGGCCGTCGGAGCAGGAGGTTTAACACAGTCAACACGGGTTGGCGTTATAATTAAAAAAATACAACGGCTACGTCATAATAAATTAAAATGTTGGTATCGGTTGAGTTGCTAAAGATCGATGAAAAGAAAAATGAATGGCACAATTGATTCTTTGAGCTCAAAAAAATATAAATGCAAAAATACTATGGTTACCCAGACCGATATTTAAAAGAAAAGATGTACATATGTAGCTATAAATGACTAGCTACTATTTGCAAATCGAACCTTTCTATTTCGGCGTCAATAAGTACGAAGGGATGAAGTTAATCCAAAAACAATAGATTAATGTTCTCAATCAAAACTTGACAAGGAGAGGCATCTACGTCTATATCGAAAATTCAATCTGACGTACATTTAAAGCTTTGTACGGACCGGTGTATGGTCGTTTCAGAGACTTTTTGGCGTGACAGCCTGAACGGTTTTCGGCTTGTGCAAGTGTTTTCTGAATTTCTCTAAAAAAAAGTGAGAATAATTGTAGGTTCCCCTTGGAGTAGAAATTCACCGGGTATCCGTAGAGTGGCTCCAAAATAAAATTCGGCGAGTGAAAGGCCGAGATCTAGGACGTTAGAAGAGGAAGAACGAGTAGGACCGTAGAAAGTGAACGAGATCACTCACGATCTGGGTTGCACATTATCGCGGATATCAGCGATCGATGCCATCGTTCTACCATGCCATTAGAAGCGGGTTAATATGCGGTGAACCGGATACGATTACAACCAATAAGCTGTAAAAGAGCGGTGAAACGTTAAACTCAAACTCGCTACCCTGATCTGAATTTAGCGTTTAAGGAGCGCCGCACCTAGTTACCCATTGGTCGACGAAAGCTCGACAGACTGTAAGAGTTTCAGTGTCTCTGAGGGGAATGGCTTGCGGACATTTGTAAAAGTTTTTGATGCTGGATAAACAATACTTGTACCGATTGCTTTCGGGCAAGGTTGCGACGATGCCTATGTGTAATTCACGAACAAGTGCGGCAGACGCGACTATTTTTGTTGGAGTTAACGGTTGGCACGACTTACGCCACTGCTTCACGTTTCGGTGTATATTCGGCCAAACATATTGTTGCTGAAACAACCTATCGTTTATTCAGCGCTTGGTTGAGCAGGACTATGGAAGAAGTCAAAGACGCGTTTTCGTAATGATAGAGGATCAGAGGAAAAATGCATTCGTCTCAGTTCATCGTCGGTAGATGAAACTTAAGCAAGCTCGGTTAGACTAAAATCTGTTCTGATTGAGATAGCTTTAACTCTTGAAAGAGAATCAGCGACAACGTTTTTAATACCAGGAAAGTGCTGCATGAAGGTCGTAAATTTGGAAATAAAACCAATTTCCCTTTTCTGATGTTGCAAAATGTTTGCAGTGCTCTGCGTAAAGACATAGCCGATATGTTTTGTGATCGATAACTATCTTGAAGATTTTTTTTCTGTGAGGAAGTACCTGAAGTGACGAATAGCTTCGTAGATAGTCATGAAATCGCGATCCTGTACACTGCAGGCAAGCCCAGCCGAAGTAAATGGTTCGAAACGAAACCTAGGGCTTTCCAATGATTATTTTTGGAAATTAAAATTTAGGATATTTAAGTGAGATCAAAATCCAACTTAAAACCCTTTTTAACGTCCAATAATCAAATTGATGAGAAGAATTCCTAAAAATAGAATCAAGAATCTAAAGACCCAATTTGGACAACCACCACAAAATGTTCTCACTGCAATCTGAAAAACACAAAAGGAAAAATTTCCAAAATGAAAATGAATGATTTTCTTTTCTTATCTTCTTTTTTAGGGGAAAGAGAGAAGGGGGGATGTTCCATTTTTGTTTTTTGGATTGCAGTGAGAACATTTTGTGGTAGTTGTCCAGAATTTAGTCTTTAGATTCTTGATTCTATTTTCAGGAATTCTTCTCATCTATTTTCAGAAATTTCTTAGAATTTTCGAATTTCATAACATTTCACGGCTTTATAAAATATTTTTATACTTTTCTAAAATTTTATCACAAGAACTCAACAATTCCACTGTATCACGAAATTACTCCCAAAGTTAAAAAAATTAATGACATATTAAAAAAGAAACAAACAGAAAGCAGACGCCATTGTAATTTGATACCAGTCCTGTTTTTCCCGCCCTTCAGAAATCAGCCTTTTACGAACTCTCGTTTCATACAGTCGCATTGTTCACATTTTAAAACTTTGTAAAAATTGTTGTCGGGAAAATAAAACTCTAGGATGGAAATCTAGTAAATTAAACAGCGGCGTCAATTTTATCAATTACTATATGATATTATTTTAAAAATTTAATATATTTTCGTTTCGTACCTAGAATACTGCCAGGTCTTAACAAAGGTATTAACATATACAGAGCTGTCTCCATAACAGACAAAGATAACTTACAAAATTAATTACAAAACGTTAAACAAATCCTAATACAGAACGATTACACAAACAAACAAATTGATAAAGCAATAAGAAAACACACTCAAAAAAGCAAGTGCACAACCTACGAAAGAAAGAGAGAGAAAAATTACCACTACTCTAACCTACATCCAAGGTGTCACAGAACAAATAGGAAGAATTCTCAATAAACACAACATCCAAACCATATTTAAACCACCTGCGAAAATAGGACAACCACTAAATAACTCTAAAGATAAAAAAGCATCTTTCAGTGATCCAGGAGTATATAAAATCCCTTGTTCTTGTGGCAAAGTCTATATTGGAGAAACCGGGAGAGCAGTGAGCCAACGTATGAAGAAACATGAAAGTAAAGTCAGGCTAAAACATTTCACGCAATCAGCACTAGCTGAACATCATATCGAAATAGGACATAACATTTCATTTGATGAAACAACAGTCATTGTAAAAACACACAAAAAATTTCCAAGAGAACATAGAGAAGCAATCGAAATCTTAAAACACCCTAATAACATCAATACATCAATCGTAGCAAGTATACCCAAGAACATCATGACTTGATACCTCAGTTTCAGGTCAGCCCTGGAGATGTGAACTGCAATGTTCACGAAACGTCGGCAAACAATTCGTAGTTTCTTACACGAGTGAAACCCGAAATATCTCTTTTTATCAAAATGAATCACGTGAAATCATAAAATCTATAACATATAGTTTAACATATAGTTTAACATATAGTTCTTATAAGGGGCCGAAAAATCCGGGACAAGAGTCTCATTATTTTTTAAGTAATATCGATTGATGATAGTCTCATCGAAAATTCAATGCCCCAGAAGTGGTTTTCCCTTTTGAGAATTATAGTCTTAACCCACGGTCGATAACGAAGGGCGCCCCGATTCCGCGTATAGAGTGAAGGTAACAGCTAGAAGGGCATGTCAGTTCTCTCTGCTTTTTGATCCATTTCGCAACGTATTTCGAAAAATTTCGAGGCACCATCTTCAAGACGTGGCCCTTTGGAAAATCGCCATGTCTCTAGAATTCTTCTATTATGTCAGAATTGTGAGTAAAAAAATAATATAGCAAACTATTCTAACCGTTCAAATGCTGCCGTCAGCTACCGGAGGATTTCTATCTTTTGAAAAATTCATATTTGTCTGGAAAATAATCATTTCCTCGACAAATTTTTTGATTTTTCAACATTTTATTGATCCGAGGATCTTGCCAAAACCCGGATATTCGACAAGCTTTCTTTCTTTCGTACGCAAATCCTTCGGAAAAAAAATATATGGAATCATTGCCGTATCTATAAAAAAATTCAGAGTCAGATTTAACCAACACCCTTAACTCTTTAAATAACATACATTCTGACTCCTCTCTTACGTAGTTCACTTGATGTTTTACGAAAGTGATCTTCAGGATTTCACCTATCATAAAGTCCAATTAGCATCATGTTGTAATTACTATTTTGTTCTCTTGGCATGCGAACAAGGGTACCACGCGCTAACCGCAAATAAAGTGGTTGATCGATAGGAAAAGTCTATCCTCGAACCTTGAATCAACTCTGCAATAATAAATAGGTTGTTTAAAAAGATTTTGGTGAGCGACGTTCTTTTTGGTATTCATAATAATGAATTTAAAATCAATACGATTAGTGAGGTGTTAAAATAACATACTTCATACCATAGGATTTAGTTGTTGAACAATAAAAACAGGAGAATTCGGATTTATCATATTACTCGACTTTGATATGATCTGGAACTTTTTACGTTAACGCCTTCGTTCTGCCGAGAAAAACTTACAGTTTTAGAAACTTTGAAGAATGCAAAGTCCGAAGTGTGTCATTTCAACATCTTACTCATTGTATTATCCCGATCTCCGCATAGCTGTTTTTTCCTACGTTAACTGTATAGGGGGGTCAAATTGACTTAGAGTCTTGAAAATGTAGTAAATATGCCTACAAAATTCTGGAGAAATTCATAGATCACTTTTGAAAATTTCACTTTATAATAAAATTATAGAATTTGATATTCTTTAGATCAGAATAATAAATAATTAACAATAAACAGACGAACACGTTTCAATTACTAATGCTTTGAGTTTTGCCTTGGGCCAAATTTACCCTCCGATACGAAAATTGCATTAATTATAAACAATAAATGTATTACATAAAATTCATGGAAGTAGATTTATGCCTTTAAACAATTTTATTACATAAATAATTTATTTGGCTATTTCTCAATATACAAGAATTTCAAATAGAATCGGCTGCTGATATGTCTCCAAAGCCTCTTGCTCTGATACTTTGCAATGGAATACATTTTTTATCCTTTGAAAAAGCTGAATAAGAAAAATTCCTAATTTGGCCCAATTTGGCCAGATTCCATACGCGTTTATAAAATGTTTAATGACAAATTATCAAGGAAACTTGATTTTAATAAAATTATATTCAACAATATTTTAATTCCATTCTTGTTAAAAAATATAGACGCTCCTAGTCAGATATTAGATCGTTTTAAGTGACACGGGTACATTTAAAAGATTACAATCATCAAATTCTTATTTGCGTACAGGTTGGAAACATATACTTGAATTAAATAAATTGTATTATTATATAATTATATTCACCAATAGAATGAAGTATAATTGGCAAAAATCGGGCAATCATATCGCTAATTCTCATAATTTCTAATTAGACAAATAACTGATTGATGTAGTGATGAACTATTTTAATCACATGATTAAATAAGGAATATTTTGGTACCTCATTAAATAATATAATTTATGTATCCTATACACGTTATTTTATAGATGGCGGCTGTCAAGTTTGAATTTCTAAGATATAGGCATTTCATTAGCGTTAGTTTCGAAAAAAAAAATTCACAAACTAAATTTGTTATACGGATACCGAAATTTGATACATCTACAGTCTACACAATTCACTATTGCGCTAGAGATAAACAACAGAAATGTTAGGGAAAGGACTTTTTTCTTCATCAATTTGATCTGCTATTCATTTTTACACTTGTTTTACTTTAAAAAATGAAATACAAAATTCCTTATAGGAAATTGATTTCTGCTTTTCTTACGTGATAAATTAGTACCCAGAAGGTGAAATGATTCCACCTAATGAGCATTTAGCACAGAATTTTATCATCTTTTCCACGGTCTTTCTAAGATATTTTAATATATAACTAGGTCAGCAAATAACCCATTAAAGTTCAAGGCAAAGACCAAAGATCCCATTTAGAGATTTATTTCAGGAACGTTTAAAAGATTCAGAAATCGCAATAGTTTATAACTAGCTACACCAAACTCGCAACTTCAGTTCCCACTGCCTTTCATTTAAAAACAGTTTAGGTGGCGCTGACTGCTTACGTTGCGATTCCTTCAGATTCAGCCCACAGCTATTTTTAAGCAAGCCCTGCAACTGAACTAAAACCGGGAGTATGGTTAATTTCCTCAGGTCCAGATGTAAAGTTAGGTAAAATGGATACTGTGTTGATGCTTCAAATATGTACTTCTTTACCCTTTTTCTTACAATAAAGCACAAACATACATTTCATTATTGAAATTTTTTTGAATAAATTAATTTGTTTAAGAATTGTGGTTTACACGTCGTCTAAACATATCACATCAAAATACTGTGCGATTCGACGTTTGTGGCCCAATGAAGCTTCACTGGCTAATTCTGTGGGCAACACGAACACCACGCCGGTTTTCATGTTAATGCCCACCCGATGTCCATAGCGATTATAGATTCCACGAAGACTTGTATGCCTTTCCATTATAGCAACGGCATCACCAGTGGATGTTGTTATTACTTTTTGTTCATCTGTGGGCATGCGTAAAAGGGGACCATGTCCTGCTCGAATATACAGTGGTTTATCGGCAGGAAATGTGTATCTTCGAACCTCAAATCGCCGTTTTGGATTAATGTGAGGAATAAGTCGAATATTATCAAGTTGTTCAAGCATATAGCCGAGCTTGAGCGAAGATGGACGGCTGCCAGAAGTAGAGTTGGATCTAGCACGAAGAGGTGGCTCTACTGGAGGAGACCTGGATCTGACACGAAGCTGTGATTTTGTAGAAGCAAGAGTTTCAAGAGAATTGTGTTGGGCAGGAGAAGAAGAAGATCCAGAACTAGGAACACCAGGAATGGGAGTGCCATCTGGTAAGCAGTCAAACTGCAAACTAAAGTCTGCAACAATAAATAGTCTGGTTAAATAGATGTTGGCGAGCGATGTTCTTCTTTTTTGTTTCATAATAATTAGGTAAAAATTAATACAAGAGATGAGATGTTTAAATGGCATACTTCAGACCATAGGATTTAGTGGCTGAATGAATCCTTTATTTCTATTCTTCGACTAGAAAATTCGTCGAGAAACCTAATTAAAAAAATTGATGATACGGCATTGCATTTGTATCCCTTGTAATGTTCCTGTTTCTCTTTTTCTCATTTGAAAAATGAAGCAAAACACAATAAAAAGTATTCATGCAATCGATCTAAAATGAACATAACTGAAGAGCAAATACAAATCTATTCTCAATTCTTAACCTCACTTCTTTATTTTATCCTCACATTTTAATTTCACAAATTTATATCTCATATCAAATTTTACAATTCTTTATAGAACAATAACAACAGGTGAGTTAGGATTTATAATACTACTAGACTTTGTTATGATGTAGAACTTGTTACGTTAAGGATTCTATCCTGATGAGGACAACTTAAAGTATTCGAAACGTCGAGAAATGCGAATAAAGGATTTATTCAAGAACACAATCCTATGATTCGAATTGTGTCAATTTAACATCTCACTCATTTTATTAATTTTAAATAATGAATAGATTATTTACTTTTCCGGTAAGTAGATTTGTGCATTTAAACAGTTTTAATAAATGAATGATTCACTTCGCCATTTTTCAATACACAAGTTGATTTAAGACAATCAACTTTCGGAGTGTCTCCAAAGCCTTTTGCTCTGATATTTTGCGATGGTAAAAATAGGTTATGGTTTAAATAAACTGAATAAGAAAAAAGGTTCATTTGACTTTTTTCAGTTTCTAAGTCAAGTTTTTTTTTAGCAGAAACTACTTTAAAAACGAAATATCACTATTTTAAAATGGCCTCATTCCATACCTGTTTATAAAATGGTAAATGACCAATTATCAAGTGACATTTATTTTTAACCAGACTATATTAAACATTATTTTGCGTGCAGTTTCATTTAAAAATATCGATGGGTTCAAATAGACATTTGATCGTTTCAAATAAGACGTGTACATTTAAAATCTTGCAATCATAAAATACTTACTTGTGTATAGGTTGAAAAAATATATTTAATTTATATAAACTGTTATTATTATATTATTATATTCACCAATGGAATTGAGTATAATCATAAAAAATAACGTAAGAGTATGCCTAATATTCTTCTTTCTAGTTATACGAATAACTCTATTAATGTAGTAATTAACTGTTTTATTAACATAATTAAATAAGGAATATTATAGATCTAAAATAAATTATATAATTTATGTGTCCTATATACGTTATCCCGCGGATGATAGTCGTCACGCTTATCTTTTTGAAATATCCACAATTTATTAGTGCCAGTTTCCAAAATACAAATACTAAAGTCGTTATACTGATACCGCTAGTAATAAAACGTTTTAGATTTTGAGGAGACCCTGTGTTTTAATAGAAAGCTGATAGGGTAAATAGCAATTGGTTAATCACTGGCACAGTAATTTCCAAAGATGTTGCTTTATCACATAAAGCGATCATCTGTTGATCGTGCTTTTCAGAGAGTCTAATAGCAAATGCTTTATATAACAGAATGCGAAAATTATCCTTTATTTTAGCAAAAAGTAGTCGGTTTTAGAAACTTGATACATCTACACAATTTAATTTTGGGCTAGAAATAAGAAATGGAAATTTTATTGCAAGGAATATTTTGTTCCTCGAGTTCATCAACCTTCGACGCTTAAAAGGCATTTCGGTTCGAGAACGTTGCCATGTACAGTATTTGCATGATTTCGCTTCAAACCTTGAAAACAAAAATATTTTTCGAAAACCGATATCAAAATGGCTTATTATCAAATACATGTTGCATCGACCGACATTTCGAAAACAGCCGTAATTACACCATTTGGCATTTTCGAATAAACAGTTATGACTTTTAGATTTCGCCAAGCCCGTCAGTGCGTCCAAAGATAAATAAACCGCGCACTTAGGAAACTGGATTTTGATAAAGAGGCTACCCTTAATAAGGTCAAAAACGTGTTAACGAAAGCGACCAAACTCCTTCAGACAGATCTTCACAGATGCCTAAAACTTGGACATAGAGGCTTCTCTCTAACAGCGCAAAGATAATCTTTGGAAACCCCTAGCTTTCTTATCGCTGAAATGCGACAGTGCATACTATCTCCAGTTGACGGCTGTCTACGAAGCTATTTGTCACTTAACGTACTTCTTCAAAAGGTAAATCTACAAGCTAGTTACCGATCAGAAACATCGTCTATGCTTTTACGCAGCGAACTGGAAAAATTTCACAGCGTCAGCAAAGGAAAATTTCTTTCATTTCATAATTCAACAACTCTATCCAGCACCTTCCTGGAATTGAAAATGTTGCTAATTTTCTATTGAGAGTCGAAGCTATCTCAATCCCAACCAATTTCAGTCAAACCGAACTGGCTTAAGTTCAATCCATCGACGATGAACTGAGACCACTGCTGTTTTTTCCCTAATCCTCTATTAATACGAAAACGCGTCTTTGATACCTTCCATATTCCTGCTCAACCAAGCGCTAAATAACCCGTTGGCTGATTGCGGCAGTGGTAAGTTTGGCGTTCCATGCACCGCAACGTCAAGCAGTTGTATAAATGGTGCCTCGATTGTCTGCAGTCGAAGACATCGCGTTCCATCAATTTTATTTTGTTTTGGAGACCACCCTATGGATAATATTTTCACCTGAACAAGCCAAGAAGTCTCCGGAGCGACCGTTAATCAGTCTGCACAAAGTTATAAATCGTACGTCACCCTGCATTTTTTGAGATTTGCATGAATGGCACTTCGCGCCCAGTTTCGATTAAGAATATGGAAGCAGCTTACCTCTCATCTTAAGCGCCCATGCACATTTTATTAAAATGATTAGGGTCAAAGAATGTCAAGCTAATCTGAAGCAACTTAACCTACGCCTACATTGTCAGTTTATTCCACCAGCGCAGTTTCGTTTTAAGAAAATATACAACTAGAAATCCACATTTTGCCTTGTAATAGTGACTATCCAAGCTATAATTTAGCCACATAGCTAGCTACACACATAAATTTTTATACAGATGTACTCCATACTAGCTACATATTTACTAGCTACATAAAAACGGCTCGAAACGATTCCTAAGACCAGATCCTAAAGTTGTAAGTAAAACCCTAGTACATCACTAAATGGCTACTCTGCCGGTGCGAAACGTTTGCGGATGAAAATGCCAGCCGGTTTTCCACGTTGAAAAACTTGCGAAAAAGCTCGAGATGATTTCCACGTAAAAATTGTTTAGAAACATTCTTAAGGTCTCAACTAACAGCGGTAAAGCAATGGCAGAGGTTTAGTCGTACAAAAAACCCTTGGCAGAGGCGATTGAAAAGTGTCGGAAAACCCCCCCGAAAAATCGTACAATAGTATATGGTATTACTTTTTATTTATACATCTATGCAACAAATGATGTAAGCTTCAAACAGAAAAAAATCAATCACGCATGAACTGAATATAATAAGCGATCGGCAGCGTACGCTGCGGGAGGCGTTGTATCCTGGCCTACGAAAAGCGAGAGAGTGGCTTCAAATTGAACGCGCGATAAAAAGTTCGAGTGTCTCAGCGAGTTTCAACCGTATCGTGATAATTTTTTTTTACTTGGTGTAGAATTTGAAAATAATTGTAATGGCATACATGAAATTAGCCTCAACTTGCAACTTAGCGAACAATCCTGTATTAACAAATTTGTTGACAGTTTCCGATTAATTAATCTCTGCCGAGGGTTTATTGTCATCCAAAACTTCTGCCATTACGTACAGCTCTTAGTTAAGGGCTAAAGAATGTTGTGGAAAAAGTTGGGCGCGGGAATCGTATCAATTTTTCGGGGGGGGGGGGGGGGGGGGGGGGGGTCCGACACTTTTCAATCGCCTCTGCCAAGGGTTTTTTGTACGACCAAACCTCTGCCATTGCTTTACCGCTGTTAGTTGAGACCTTAAGAATGTTTCTAAACAATTTTTACGTGGAAATCATTTCGAGCTTTTTCGCAAGTTTTTCAACGTGGAAAACCGGCTGGCATTTTCATCCGCAAACGTTTCGCACCGGCAGAGTATCCATTTAGTGATGTACTAGGGTTTTACTTACAACTTTCAGGCTCTGATCTTAGGAATCGTTTCGAGCCGTTTTTATGTAGCTAGCTCTCCGTCTATTAGGAGGGAGTACTGATCACCGTAATAGCATCGAGTAACAATGTTCTCCACGTCAGAGAGTCGACTCCCTAGCTTCTTTTACTGTATGGACCACGCGACGCTATGTTTCTCAATCACATTGTGACGAGCCGTAGCGGGGATAACGAGCAATTCAAGACTCTGAGTGCAATGCAAATCGTCTCCTGAATAAACTTGTGGTCAATATTTGAGGTGTTGAAATCATTCATTCTAGCGTAAGCCAGACGAAATCTAACCTATTAAATTAAAGGTAATCAGGTGGTCATACTTAATGATTACAAGAAGTAATCTCCTGCTTGGACTGTCTAAGTGATAATTGAGTGTGACTATAAAAGTGAGTTATGTATGGAATATAATCTCAATCTAACAATTTATCTTCTAAAAATGTATCTGCACATTGAAACTTGGAACATAATCAGATCTTCTAACCTCACGTTCATACGAGTAAGTAACATAATACAAGCACACATCTTTACGAACTTTTGAAAGTCAAGTATTTCATGAATTTTAAAAAGACCTAATCAAATATGAAACGGCAAGAATCATATGAAAACGCACTTTTTATTCGTCATAACTAACGAAACTTTACCAAACCAAAGAAAACAAAAGCTAATCTTAAAATTTGTTATTAGAAGAAAGAAATGATTAATTATATAAAATAAAGTTACATGTGAAATGGTTTCCCCACACATGCTGCTGCTAGGCTACATGTTGTGTTAATTTACTACTTCCATACTATATGTATCTTCAGCAATAGTTTTTCTTTCAAATGCGAAAATTTTTGTTGACTGTTGCAAACAGACATTATTTCATCTATTTTGGAATAATTTTGAAAAAAAAGATAATAGAAAGATTATTGTTTTATTATGATCACCACTCACTTGTGATATTTTGGCTGAATTTTTAATGTAAAGATACAACTTTTCGAAAGGAAAAGTGATACAAGTAGATCCCAAGAGTAAGAATTCAACATATATGTTGTGCGCAAAAGAGCGGCCACCTTTTGTTTTTCTTTTACTCTCAAACGAATCGAGTCGCAATTTTTTTCTAAGCTTTATGGCGTACCGTTCTATCGTTGTTTTTTCGGTCAATTTGTTGTCTAGAATAGTCGATACCTCATCGCAACTGATGAATACAATAATATTTCCCAACATTATGTTTCATGAAGTTTTTAAAATTTTCTTCCTACAATCATTTTTAAATTCTATTCAAACGAAAATGTTACGCATTTTTATATTGTTAAGTGTCGCTAAAGTAAGATTTGACATTATTCTTTCAAGAGCAAAGATTAGTTTTTTTTCTGAAAAGTAACAAATTAATTGATGCAAAATATTATATTTTTAGGATTGTAAAATTTCTAGAAATGTGATGTTATGTAATATTCATTATAATGGAAAAGCTTTATGAGTTTAAAGAAGTTAAAATGATATTAGAAGTATATTCAAACTTATGAATATGATATTAAGTTATAATAGTAAATATTATTATACATATATATTTACCAATAGAATTAAAAAAGACCACCAAAACGAAGAATAGAGTGCCAAAATCAGTCTTCATGTTGTCTTAACATAGAATGCCGAGTTTGGAAGAATTTTATGAACAGTAAAACTAAGGGAATAGTCTCTAATATGCCTCGATATATATATGTTATTTGCTGTCTCTTTGCCCCTTCAAAATTATTGCGAATTTTTGTGAGGTTTATTCGATAGTATCAGCAAAAACAACACAAAATTTACGTTATTACATGTAATTTTGATGGATTAGTATTAATTTTACCATACACATTGGAATAACTGAAATTTTTTAAAATTATTATAATCGAGATTGCTTCATCACTTATCAGTTATATATGACTGGACAAATATCCTTGTAAAATTATAAAAATAAAGTTAGAGAATCATGTTGAGGATTAGGAAAATTAGGAAACATATTTATTTCTAATAATTAAAATTTACGAAATGTAAATTAGACCAAAATTCAAATTAAAAATCCCATTTAACGTCCAATAATGAAATTGATGCAAAATCCTGTTAAACAAAACAAAAATCCAACGACCAAATTTGGACCAAATTAGTGGTCCAAATTTGTTGGTTGCATTCTTGTTTTTTTTAACAGGATTTTGTATCAATTTCTAATAATTATAATTTAAAAAGTCGATTTATGAAAAATTTAGTTTTTTACATAACTCTCCTCTGATGTTTGAAATGCTTGCATTTTAGTTCATGCATTACAAGTGAAAACTTAGTCCTATAATTACTAATTGTTTAATGTTATATTTTAAACCACATAAACTGAAGGGCTGAGTATAATCCCACCCTGAGAGTTTTTCCGAAAAATTTGTGTTCACATTTTTGAAGATCAAGTACGAGGATGTCGCATGACACATTTGCACTGTATTATATTCGACACATTTAAATTCAAGAAATGTAAATAATGTGCTAAAAATTTAAGAGATAATTAAAATTATTTCAGAGAACCTTAGTCAGGCAAAATTAAGTTCCTCTTTTTTCAAGTATTATAATTCTATTTACTCAATTTATCCCAAGTTTTACAAATTTCTATCCTGAATTGCATTTCAAGTTAAAAATTACAACAATTTTACTAATTCAATTCAATGAGATCTTGAGTGGGTTAGACAGAAATGCCCTTCTATACCATTTTATGTGGACGTTTATGAAGAACATATTGTAGTTCATTATACTTAAAAAAATGTTCTTAAATACATATATTTCATGATAAAAAAATAACTAGGATCTCATTATCCAATTAGAAAATGTAAAACAGAGAATTATCATGGTCGTCAGTAATGACACATTGACACATACATAAGATGAACCTATTTTTATCAGATAATTATGATCTAAACCCTGTTCTCAGCAGAGATAATAAAAGCGCTTTAGCATATAAAAATTTTATAATTGCAGCGTTATAATTATCTCGCCATTCGTTATTAAAAATTTTGATATTGTTAAACTTTATTATGTAGTAGATGATAAAATTTTTTACTTCTTTGGCGTTAAAGAAAGGGTACTGAGGGGGAATAAACAGTAATTGCGTAACTTATAACGAGTCCTACCTAAAAAATTAAAATTTTGAATATTTCATTTCATAATGCAATTTTTGGTGCAGATTATTGGTTTTTCATAAATGAGATTCTGTTTTTACCAAATTGCATTTATTCTAGAACCTTATTTCACAAGCTATGTTTATGGAATGAATAACTTTTCGTGTGTTTTTTTTTTGTATCCAATGTGTTTTTAGTTAGATATCTGTTCATTTTATCAAAATTGCCATCAATTAATTAGGCCTTTGACCTACTGTCTACTTAAAAAACCATTTATTTCCTAAAACGTGCAAAATGCCATAAAATGATTTAATAAATCAGGGTATCCAATACAAGGATAAAAAGTAGCTACTTTGGAGACCAAATGTATAATTGGATTTTATGTGATTTTCCCGCAGAATCTAGTGATACAATTGGTTTTTCCGTAACTTACATATTTACAAAAATCTAGATTTTTAATTATATCCACTTGTCGGCCAGGTGAATACAGATTTCCGGAAATTGGTCTTCTGATTGCCATTCCCCATCTCTAGGTTAGTCTCTCAGACTCCACGCTTAGATTTTTTAGTTTTCCCGTGAAATTTGTTGTAATTTTTTTCAACCTGCCATACTCAAGATTTCTTTTGTTTTTGATTTTTATTAAGAGATTATTCTGTATATGCTTCCCAACGTATCTTTTGCCCTGAATTTTTGTCAATTACAAATAAACGAAATGCACAGAGGAAAAAACAAGTATTTGCCCCACATGTGTGCACAGACCTATTAATGTTAACGAACCAAGCATCGACAGCTGCAATTTGGTGATTGTGAATTCTCCTTTGTTAATGCTTCTTTGGCTTTAACAAACACATTCTCATCACGTATCTCGTGCTTCGCAGTCGATTTTTTCCAAAATGTTAACTTTTCTATATTATTTTTAACACTTATGTATCAAACTTATAATACATTTAAACAAATTATTTAGCAATAGACAGTTTTAACATAAAACTAATGCCTTCTCATTATAGTGATAATGTAATCATACATCATTTTTGTACGACAAAAATTTGAATTTTAGATTTTTTAACAAAATTCAAAAAGTTGTTATGGTAATCGCGCAGTTTTTTAAAAACTAATATTTTTCTTTTGTTGACTTTTTTTCATGTTTTGCGTTAAATAAAATAGAATAGTCATTTTCGTTTTTATTATTATTATTTTTTTAAGTTTAGAAACGCTATAACTCTGGCAACTTTGTTGTTATCAAAAAAAGTCATCAAGAAATATTGTTCATATTTTTACTACAAGCAACACTATATGAAAATTTTTAATCTTAAAAAAGTGGTCTTAAAAATTTTGAAAATGCTCCAAATTATTGCTTTTTTATTTAAAATATCTAGCTAACGAAATCGTCCTTTCTTTTCGTATCCTTATAAAGTGTGTTAAAGGGAAATTCAATAACATAATTACTTCAAATGTTACCGTTTTTATAGACTACAACGACAACGACGATAATGACAAGGCCGACAGACAGACGTCATCGTAATACCGGTTTCTTTGGGAATTAGGGATTCTAGAAAAGAGAAAATTTCAAGAAATCTGCGATAGTCAGTTTTCTCATGAACCAATACCTTCTTATTATGATGAGAATGTAATAATTCAGTATTTTTTGTGCGATTAAAAGATGAATTTTCGATTTTTTTTTAAATTCTAAAACCTGTTATGATGACGTTGTAAGTTTTTCAAAAAGTAACGTTTTCCTTTTCTTGCCTTTTTTTATATCGTGCGTTGATTGGTTTAGAATTTTCATTTTCCTTTTGTATTTTGAAAAAGCCATAACTGTGATAATTTTCTTGTTATCAAAAAAATCCGTCAAGATAAATTTTCAACATTTTCGTGTGCTATAAATAGCCGTACATGGAATTTTAAAATCTTTGGCCCCTAAAACTGTGTGCCAAAGCCCAATTCGATTCGGTTTTTGAGTACTATGTACAACCGTACATAGAATTTTTAAATCTTGAAAAAATGTGATTTCAAAAAATTTTTGTACGATCAAATTTGGAATTTTCAACTTTTCGACCAAATTAAAAAAATTGTTATCATAATATTGTAGGGATGTCAAAAATCAACTTTTTTCGTTTCTTGACTTTTTTCCGTATCATTTGTTGTTTGGCTTAAAATGTTGATTTTAATTTGTTTTTTTTTTTATTTTGAAAATGCTCTATCTCTGGTAATTTATGATTTTTCAGAAAAAGTCATTGTGATAAATTCGTGAACTTTTTGAATAATATAAATAACCATACAGAAAATTTTGGAATTTTCAAAAAAGTGGTCTAAAAAATATTCAAAAGGTGCCCACTTTTTGAATTTTCATCCAAAATGGCTGGCTAACAAACTTGAACTTTAGTTTAGGACTCTGAACGAGTGTGCCTAATATTAATCTAATAGATTAATTTTTTTGAAGGTTATCGTGTTCACAGACAGACATACAGACAGAGAAATACATTCGTAGAAACCTATTTTTCGGTTTCAGAGGGTCTTCAAACGTCTTCAAATCTAATACCTTCTCTGATGAGAATGCAAAAAATACTTTTTTGTACATTTTTTTAAAATCGTCAATATTAGTTCAAGTAAGTTAAAACTTGAAAATAGCCATAGAATACAAATGAAATAATACTTTTTAAATATCGCCCATAAATTTATTTCATAGGGTCCCAAAAAACATCATAAGTTAACAACTGTATTTTGGGCGATTTAGGTGTAATAATTTACAGGCTAAAATAATTTTCTAATTCAAAAAACGTCTGACTATTGTCATAAAACGTTCTTTGATCAATTATATTTGTTTGGTAATTAAAATTTCCTTTTGGACTTAAGTTGTTTTTTCGTGAAAAATTGATAGAAGACATAATTTCATGGTAATTTCTGTGACATAAAGCTAAAACAGGGATTTCATTCCTGAATGAACTTTATAGAGATAAAAAGAAATTCCAAATTCCTCATTATCTCATTTTTTGAAAAAATTGACTTGAGTCGTTTTTCCGGGCAGCCCCAGTATTCTATGAATTAATTAAATCGAATAATTTTGGTACAACACCATTTTGGTTTCAAAGCAAATCTGATGTCATAATCATAATTAGTGACTTCAAAAACCTTGGTATGCTGAGTTTAATGAAAATCTAAATTTTTGGTAGAGTGCCGCTATTTTGTTAGCACCATTTCGTTTGAAAAAATATATAATAAAAAATCTGGATTAGCGTTCCAAAAAACCTCCATATTAAGTTTTATGCAAACTTACTTTTAAAAAATTTGTATTTCGTTTTAAAAAAAATCTCATTCAAAAATTGTGACCAGCGCTCTTGAAAATCCCTGCGATCATTTGATATAAAACATAATGTACACGAAGATTCGAAGTGTGTTGCTTTAACATGCTCAAATTAGAATTTTTAATATAGAAATCGCTAATGTAAATTTCAGCATCATACAATTCTGAAGTCAGATATAAAAAATATAAATAAAACTCCTTAATATCGATAAAAGAAGAACAATTAATTAAACGCTTTTTTTATTGTAAAAACAATACATTATCACTGGCACATAAAGACCTTTTGATGTGGATTACTATTCAAGCTTAGAAGAAAAATTTTCCATTTCTCCTAAAAACAAAGGATCTACCGTTTGCAAAAAATTCCTGCATTCATAGAAAGCAAAATTAGTTTAATTTCTAACGAAAAAAGAACAGAACTCAGGTCTAAAATATCTTGTAACTTACGAAAATTCTCTCTAGTGAACATAGAATATTCCATCTTTCCATGTAACAAAGAATATAAACTGACTCATGGACATGCAGTCATGGGGAAGAGGAGGGCTGCCCATAATATTATTTATTTTTTTAACCCTAAAATGTACCAAAAGTATGTACCAAAGAATAATACTTTTCTTAAAAAAGTATTTCTTAGTTCACTTTTACAATAACAAAACGAACGAAAAACCTTTTTCCAAATTCCAATAATGCTTGTCTTAACTTAATATTTTAACGACACATGTGCGTAGAATAACACACAACGTAACATAGAACATCTTTTCCTATTATGCAAACGGATATATTTCTATTTTTAGCATTCTTCTCCACTAGGTAACTAGTCTAATTTCATTATGTATTCCTGATAAGGCTTGGTTTCCAAAAAAAGATTTCAGTTGTTCAATAGTATGTGAATTGAGTTTTTGTTGGACGTGGAATTACCTAAGTTTTTTTAATGCTCTATCCCTTTTTTTTCACCGAATTATATTTGTTCAAAATTAGCATTGATTTTTAATAGTCCTGGCGCCAATCGTGCTGACCATTTTCGAAGCCGATCAAATGATTTTCTTTTATTTGACCTTCACTTGACCTTTATCCTGAACTGATAAGATTAATCTGACCACGAATTCGGTTTCAGCGACTAAGGAAGTTGATTCTTTTATAACCCGTTTAAATACG
The DNA here is from genome assembly GCF_010883055.1 of Belonocnema kinseyi. Classification (NCBI taxonomy): domain Eukaryota; kingdom Metazoa; phylum Arthropoda; class Insecta; order Hymenoptera; family Cynipidae; genus Belonocnema; species Belonocnema kinseyi. The sequence goes on from NC_046657.1 coordinate 155,999,559, forward strand.
GAAGCTTAACAATCGATTCTTTGCTTCGCTTACATAATAACTAAGTTATTATTTTGTTATAAATCAAAAATCAAAGCAATAAAAAAAAACCAAGCGATTTATAAGAAATCAAAGAAAATAATTTTTCTTCAAGCCGTCTTGAATGAGGGTACTCAAAAATCTTTTCCATGCTCTTTCTTAAAAAACGCTAATTTTTTCTCAAAATAATTCACAACTCCTATATAATAAATGAGTTATGTTTAATTTGCATAACCAAAAGAAAAAGTGAGCTTAGAATAATTCTGAATATTAAACATTAGGAAAAGGGCAAAAAAAAATTTGGATTGGGAGTTTCGACATCGCATTCCGATAATTATGAGAATCATAAAAGTTAAAATGCTCTCCTTAGCTTTTGTGATCTCACGCCTTCATATTATAATCAAAAAACATTCAAGAGTTTAATTATAGTTAGAGTCTCTAATAAAATCTTTACCTTGAGATTTAATACTCAATCAGAAGTAATGGTAATGCAAATATTCTGGACGAATTTTCTGAACAGAGAAAATTAACCCTTCAAAAAATTGAACAGTTTTAGACCTATTTCTATAACTTAAACTCAGCTAAAAAATTTAATTAATAAATGATTAGAGAATCTCAATAGAAAATCAAGCTTCGCGCAAAAATGCAATATTTAGAAAGATCAATAACGTAGAAAAAGACAATTATGTTACAAATCGCCATTGTAAAATATTTCCTTTCTCACTGATTTATTATAATACGAGAGAATTCTGAGTTTTATGAACTAGTAAAAAAACAATTTCTAGACGTGAGATTGTACAAAAATTAATAAAAAAAAGTTTGAAGTAACATCTTATAAATAAGACAAAGAGACATATCTAAAGTAGAAATAATTCTTTATT
>NC_046657.1:156000557-156017443 GCF_010883055.1 Belonocnema kinseyi
GCGTATTAGTAATTGCCGAGAATACTGTAAATATCACATTATGCTCCCTAAAATTATTGATGATTCTACAATATGTGGTCTGAAGGTAATTTCTTCAGAGATTCAATTATTTTGCATCTTCAGAAGTTACAACTGGTAGAAATTCAGATATGCAGCCAGATAAAGAAGCGACAAAATTTTAAGATTTTTTTATACGAGTTTTTATTTTTTTCTTGGATTTCCTGATACCTTTGAACTGAATAATTAGAAGCTAATCAAATCCACATTATAATCAAAAGAAATTGCGAAGAATTCCATTAAAGATATGGAAAAAAATAATACCAGGTTTCTGAGCCAGTATCTTACGTTTAACCATTTTTAAGTTTATCTGCAACATCATCAGAAGTTTTGTGGTTTGATTCCCAATGGAGGGAAGATGGAGTAGGGTCTTTTTTAAAGAAGTAATTTTAATTTGAAAATATTATTTTTCATCTAGTCTTATTTTAAGACGTTAAGTTTATCTATTGCAGACTTTTTATGTCAACCTTTAATTACATCTGCAACTGTGATTACTATTGTATTATGGACTTGCTAAAAGTATCGTGAACTTCGGGGCAATAAGTTTTTATTGACAAAAACATATCGTAAGTCTGTGCGGGTTTTATCGTTAACATTACTTTATTTTATTCAAATATAAGAGCAATCGATTTCAAAAAGAAAACTGAGATTAGAAATTTGGAAAAAGCTATCCAGACGTAAATCATCATCTTTGGTTATTTCAAACTGTTTTATGATAGACCTATTTTCATTATTTTTGTAAAAATCGCTTATGAAAATGCTGCATCGAACGTGGCATAGTCTTTTGAATTAGGAATTTACTTTTCGCAATATGTACAGCCTTCAGTTTTTATCCAATTTTCAAATTATTTTTTAAATTAAAGGCAATATAATTTGAAGATAATCTAATAAACGTGAATTGTAAACTTCGCTTTAAATTCTAGTAAATATTTATGTTTCGAGTTTGAGTTAAAAAATAATTTTGCGAATCGCTGCGGCAAATTGAAGCATGATTTTTCACATTATCATATATGTCAACAAAACATAGCTCGAATCATTCTATCCTCGATCTCATGTAAAGATATACACATTTCGAATATCTTATTTCGAAATATCATTCCTGAATGCCTGTATCAGAGCACCAACTGGGTGGCCCATTAAAAACTATTCTGAAATTTTTAATTTTAAAAATGTTGTGTTTCAAGTTCAACACATAGCAGGAGTAGAAAAATAAATTTATTAACTAAATATTTTACAAAAGTGATCATCAGGATTCTAGATTTCATTATCTTCATTAAATTTTTTTTTTAAATATCCACAGATGCATGAAATAATTACTATTTTTTGTAAAATCATGTTAAATAAAGAACAAAACCTACTTTCTTACGTGATCGATTAGTACCCACAAAGTTGAATGATTTCACCTAATGAGCATTTAGCATAGAATTTGATAAGCTCATTCACGGCCTTTCTAAGATATCTGCGTCTATAACCAGGTCAGCGCTTAACCCTTTAAAGTTCAAGGCAAAGGCCAAAGATCCGATTCAAAGATTGATTTCAGGACTTTATTATTTCAGAAATCGCAATGGTTTGTAACTAGCTACACCAAACTCTCGACTTTAGTCCCCCCTGTCCTTCAATTGGAAATAGTTTAGGTGGCACTGACTGCTTACGTTGGGGATTTCTTCAGATTCAGTCCAGGGCTATTTTTAAGCAAGCCCTGCAACTGAACTAAAACCGGGAGTTTGGTTAATTTTCTCAGGTCCAGATATAAAGCAAGGTAAAATGGATACTGTATTGATGCTTCAAATATGTACTTCCTTGCCCTTTTTCTTACAATGAAGCACAAAAATACATTTAATTATTGAAATTTTTTTCAATAAATAAATTTTTTAAGAATTATGGTTTATACGTCGTCTAAACATATCACATTAAAACACTGTGGGATTTGACGATTGTGGCCTAATGCAGCTTCATTGACTAATTCGGAGGGCAACATGAACACCACGCCGCTTCTCATGTTAATGCCCACCCTATGTCCATAGCGATTATAGATTCCACGAAGAAATGTATACCTTTCCATTATAGCAACGGCATCACCAGTGGATGTTGTTATTACTTTTTGTTCTTCTGTTGGCATGCGTAACAGGGGACAACGTCCTGATCGGATATAAAGTGGTTTATCGACAGGAAATGTGTATCTTCGAACCTCAAATCGCCGTTTTGGATTAATGTGAGGAATAAGTCGAATATTATCAAGTTGTTCAAGCATATAGCCGGGTTTGAGCGAAGATGGACGGCTGCCAGAAGTAGAGTTGGATCTAGCACGAAGAGGTGGCTCTACTGGAGGAGACCTGGATCTGACACGAAGCTGTGATTCTGAAGAAGCAAGAGTTTCCAGAGAATTGTGTTGGGCAGGAGAAGAAGAAGATCCAGAAGTAGGAACATCAGGAATGGGAGTGCCATCAGGTAAGCATTCAAATTGCAAACTCAAATCTGCAACAATAAATAGTCTGATTAAATAGCTTTTGGTGAGCGATGTTCTTCTTTTTTGTTTTATAATGATTAAGTAAAAATTAATACAAGGAGTGAGATGTTTAAATGGCATTCTTCAGGCTATAGGATTTAGTGGCTGAATGAATTCTTTATTTCTATTCTTTGACTAGAAAATTCGTCCAGAACACTAATTATAAAAATTGATAATACGGCATTGCTAGCTGTATCCTTTGGAATGTTCCTGTTTCTCTTTGTCTCATTTGAAAAATGGAGCAAAACACACAATTAAAGGGGGAGGGTCGGTAAGGCCGGTTTTTGGCCTAATTTATTTTTGGACCAAAAAATCTGAAAAAATCATGGTAGTATCTTATAAGTATCCCGAGTCGATTGCACGCTAAACGGACTACCCTCCACCCCCCAGCCACCCCTACAAATATAGGAAACACCACTACCCACCAACTGTATTTTCGAGAGATTTGACACTCTTAAACATGTATTCTGAGGTTAGCTCGGATTTACTAAGGTTTTCGGGGTCGCCGAATACAAATCTGGCGTCCTTTGACTTTTATCGCGTCAGGTTAAAGGTCATTGGAAGGTCAAATCGAGAGAAAACAGTAAAAAAAATCCAAAAAAATACTTTATAGGTTTTTGGAGTCGCTAATTACGAATCTGGCATCCGTTGAACTCTATCGCTTCAGGTTCAAGGTCATTTGAAGGTCATTTGAAGGTCATGAACTTGAAACTGGCGCGATAAAGGTCAGCGGACACCAGGTTCGTAATCAGCGACCCCAAAAACCTATAACATATTTTTTAAAATTTTTTTTACCAGTTTTTCTCGATTTGACCTTCCTTTAAATGACTTTAAATGACCTTGAAACTTGATGATGATCTTGAAACCTTTAAATGACCTTGAAACTGAAGCGATAGAGTTCAACGGATGCCAGATTCGTAATTAGCGACTCCAAAAACCTATAACGTATTTTTTGGCTTTTTTACCGTTTTCTCTCGATTTGACCTTCTAATGACCTTGAGCCTGACGCGATAAAAGTCAAAGGACGCCAGATTTGTATTCGGCGACCCCGAAAACCTTAGTAAATCCGAGCTAACCTCAGAATACATGTTTAAGAGTTTCAAATCTCTCGAAAATACAGTTGGTGGGTAGTGGTGTTTCCTATATTTGTAGGGGTGGCTGGGGGGTGGCTGGGGGGTGGAGGGTAGTCCGTTTAGCGTGCAATCGACTCGGGATACTTATAAGATACTACCATGATTTTTTCAGATTTTTTGGTCCAAAAATAAATTAGGCCAAAAACCGGCCTTACCGACCCTCCCCCTTTATTCATACATTCAATGTAAAATGAAGATAACTGAGGCGTAAATTTAAATCTATTTTTAATTATTAACCTAGTTTTTTTCGTCACATTTTAATTTAAAAAATTTACATTTTATATTATTTTTTACAATTTTTTCATAGAACAATGAAAACTGAAGAATTAGAATTCGTCGAAGAATGCGAATAAAGGATTCATACAAGAACTAAATCCTATGGTCCGAAGGGTCTCATTATCACATCTCACTTATCATATTAATTATAAACAACACATAGATTATTTAATATTTTTATCAGTAGATTACATGCATTCAAACAATCTTTATAAATAAATTATTTACTTGTTTTTAAGAAACTGAAAAAGAAAAATTCTTCATTTGGTGTTTTCAGTATAAAAGTCTCGTTTCTTTTAGTGAAAACTACTTTAAAGACGAAATATAACTATTTTAGAACGGCTTGATTCCGCACATGTTTATAAAATCTTTAATGAGAAATTATCAAGTGACATTCAATCTTAATGAAATTATATTACATATTATTTTACTTCTATTCTCGTTTAATAATTTCGACGCGTCTAGTTAGACATTTGATCGGTTCAAGTTAACAGTGTAAACCTAAAAGGTTACAATAATAAAATTTTTATTTGCGTATAGGTTAAAAAAATATACTTAAATGATATAAACTGCATTATTATGTTATTATATTCACCAATCGAATTAAGTATAATCGGCAAAAATGAAGCAAGAGTATGACTAATTCTCATTCTTTCTAGTTAGACGAATCACTGATTAATGTAGTTATATACTATTTTATTAACTTAATTAAATAAAAATATTGTAGTCCTATATTATATTATATAATTTATGTATCCTATATACGTTATCTTGCCGATGATAGTCTTCATCCTTGTCTTTCTGAAATAACCACAATTTATTAGTGTCAGTTTCAAAAATAAAAATACTTAAGTCGTTATACTGATACCGCTAGTAACAAAACGTTTCAGGTTTTGAGGAGATTCTGTGTTTTCATTAAAAACTAATAGGGTAAACAGTAATTAATTAAGCGCTATCACAGTAATTCCCAAAGATATTGTTTTATCACAAAAGGCGATCATTTGTTGATCGTGCTTTTCACAAAGTTTAATGACAAATGCAGAATACAAATATTATTTTTTATTTTAGCAATTAGTAGTCGGTTTTTAGAAACTTGATACATCTACACAATTTTACGTTGGGCTAGAATTAGGCAACGAAAATTTTATTGGAAGTAATATTGGGTTCATCAACTTCATCAATCTTCGACACTTAAGTAGCGTTTCGGTTCGAGACTATTGCTATGTACCATATTTGCATGATTTCGCTGTAAACATTAAAAACTATATATATTTTTTGAAAACTGTTATCCAAATGGCTTATCATCAATCACCTGTTGCGTTAACCAACATTCCGAAGACAACCGTAACTAAACCATTTGGTCTTTTCGAATAAACAGCTATGACTTTTAGACTTTGCCAAGCCCGTTAGTGCGTCCAAAGATAAATAAACCGCGCACTTGGGAAACTGGATTTTGTTTTTATATAACTTGATGGCATTTAAATCGCGCGTTCTACTTCAGAGGAGCACGAGAAGGAATTCGAAATAGTTTTCAACCGATTTAGGGATTATGCTCTTCACTCTTTATGGATAGTGACTCTCTTAATAAGATCAAAAAGAATTTAACTAACGCGACCAAACTCCTTCACACGCATCGTCACAGATGCCTAAAACTTCAACAGGGGGGCTTCTCTCGAGCAGCGCGAAGATAATCTTTGGAAACTCCTAGCTTTTATTTCGCTTAAATTCACTTCGACTCAGCTTGCCTACAGTGCATACGATCTCCAGTCGACGGAAAAATTACACACCGTCAACATAGGGAAATTTCTGATATTTTAGTTTCATCACCTCTATTCAGCACCTCCCTAGCATTGAAATTGTTGTCGCTGATTTTCTATCAAAAATCAAAGCTATCTCAATACCAACAGATTTTAGTCAGGCGAAGGTGGCTTAAGTTTAATCCATCGACGATGAACTGAGACCACTGCAGTTTTTTCCCTAATCCTCTATCATTACGAAAACGGGTCTTTGATACCTTCCATATTCCTGTTCAACCCAGCGCTAAATAAACCTTTGGCTGATTGCGGCAGTGGTAAGTTTGGCGCCCCATGCACCGCCAGGTCAAGCAGTTGTATAAATGGTGCCTCGATTGTCTGCAGTCGAAGACATTGCGTTTCATCAAATTTATTTTGTTGTAGGAACCACCCTACGGATAATATCGTTACCTAAACACGCCAAGAAGTTTCTAGAGCGAACGTTAATCGGTTTGCACAAAGTAATAAATCGTACGACAAACCCCATTTTCGAGATTGTCATAAATGGCACTTCTCGCCAAGTTTTCTTTCAGAACCTGAAAGCAGCTCACGTCTCGCGCGAAAACATCAAGCGCATTCCTTTACTGGAAGCTGCTATCGCTATTTTTGCAAATAGCATCTTTTTATTTTTAGCAGCAGACGATTATGTCATTCATATTTCTTATAAACCCATTTGAAATTTATTGACTGGGTCTAGTTGTCAGCAAATTTTCAGACTGAACTATGAACGCCCGAGAAGAACTCGTTACTTCTCATATTAAGCGCCCATGCATATTTTATTAAAATGATTGCGGTGGCAGAATTTCAAACTAATCTCAAGCAACTCAACCAACCCACACCAACATTGTCAGTTTATTCCACCAAAGCAGTTTCATTTTAAGAAATTGTACAACTAGCAATTCAAATTTATTCTTGTTATGGTGATCTTGCTAAGCTATATTTTATGTACTACATGTAGCTAGCTACATACATAAATTCTTATTCTGATGTAATCTATACTTTTCATCGTAATTGCAACGAGTAACCATGTTCTCCACGTCAGCGAGACGACTCCTAGGCTTCTTTTACTGCATGGACCTCGCAACGCCATGTTTCTCGATCACATGGTGACGGGCTGTAGCGGGGATGTCGAGCAATTCAAGTCCGTGAGTGCAGTGCAAATTGTATCCTCAATAAACTTTTGCTGAATATTTGAGGTGTTGAAATCTTTCATTCTGGAGTAACCCAGGCGAAATTTAACCTAGTAAATTGAGGGTAATAAGGTGGCCACACTTAATCGTTACAAGGAAGACTTCAATGGGCACACTGATGTGTACTTATCGTAGTTCTCGTGGTTGGCAATTTCGAATTATTTCCGATCCGTGGTGATTGTGTGCAACCTCCTACCCGGACCGTCTAAGAGGTAATTGAGTGTGACCAGAAAAGTGATTAATGTGTGGAATCTAATCTCTTACAATGTTTCTTTCTATGAAACAGAAATATACATTTAACTAATGAATAACTATTTATCATTTCTTAAGATTTAAGCGACTTGATCCCACAGTGTGGGGCCAAGTCGCTATCATATTAAAAAAAGAGTAAAAGAAGTGCTTGGAAGGAAAACTGTACAGCAAAAGTAATTCTTTCTACATTTTCTAAAAATCTTAAATCGAAACATCATAGTAAAAGTAATAGAAACAATAAATTATCTGGTGCTTGGCACTTGAAACATTAACAGATTTTTAACCTCACGTACGTACGAGTAAGGAAGATAATACCAGCACGCATTTTGACGAACCTTTAAAATTCAAGTTTTTCATGAATTTTCAAAAGACCTAATGAAATATGACATGGTAAGAATCATATGCAAACGCACTTCTTAGTCGTCATAACTAATGAAACTTTACCAAACCAAAGAAAACCAAAAGTAACCTTGAAATTTGTTATTAAAAAGAAAGGAATGATAATTATAAAAAATAAAGTTACATGCTACATTGCTGCGCCACACATGCTGCTAATCAGCCACGTTTTGCGATAAGTGACTCCTTTCATAACATATTTTTTTAGCAATAGTTTGATTGAAATTCGAACATAATGTGAAAGATGCTTCATGTTTAAGAATGTTTAATGTAAAACATACTTTCACAAAAAGTGCCTAGATTTGAAAATCATAATTTTGAAAATAGAAGTCATTAATGTACATTTTAGCATTAGAAAAGTCAAAAGTGAGATACAAAAAATAAAAATAAAACTACTCAATATCGAAAGGATAACAATTAATTAAACGCTTTTTTGATTGTCAAAACCTAACAAAAAATGGCTTATTAATTTCGCTGTCACATAAAAACCTGATGGTGTATTAGGCTACTATTAATTTGATTCCTAATAAAAAAGAACAGAACTTAGGTATCAAATATCTTGTAACTTACCAGAATACCTTAATAAATTGAAAATAACAATATTTAATCTGAATTTAAAATTCTCGGAACTAAAATAAATAAATTATTCAAACCAAACACTGACATATTCGTTTCGAGGTCTGATAAAGGTAACACTTCCGGCGTCTTACACAAAACAGATTATACCGAAAAATGTGAAGCTCTATTACTAGATGCTAAGACATACACTAAATTAGCTAAAGTTCAACACAAAAAATGCAAAGCAAACTTTATAAACTCATTAGTTATCTTATAAAACTAGGGTATATAAACTCAGCTACAGCTAAATTCCTTAAAAGCTACAATGGTAATGCTCTGAAATTTTACGGACTACTAAAACTCCATAAAGGAAACATACCACTAAGACCTGTCACTTCCTTTATCGGAGAACCTGCTAATAACCTATCCAAATATCATAGAAAATTCATCCAACAAATGTTTCAGAAAAACAACTTCTAATATTAAAAATAGATGGGATATCATCATAAAAGTTATTAATATTGAAATCCGTGAAAATTAAAAAATCAGTCTCTCTAGATGACAAATCTTTATTTACAAATAATTTAAAAGAACTTGTTTTAAAAAATATCAAAATTAACTGGTTTGAAATCAGAGAATATTCCAACATACCAATTGAACCATATTTAGAATAAATAGAATTTTGTTTAGACAACGCACACTAAACCTTCGAGAATCAATGTTATATACACATTTTTCGGACCCTAATGGGATCCCCTCTTTTTTGTATTATTTCTGATTTGGTAATGGATGAAATCGAAAAAGATATCCTCAAAAACCTTTTAAATTGATCTTCTACTACTGCTATGTCGATGACATTGTGACGTGTGTCCCTGAAGACAAATCCGATATCCTACTTATCTTTCGTAATTCCTACCATCCTTGATTACAGTTCACTATCGAAATAGAAAACAAACAATTGAATAAATTTCTTAGACATTACCTCACACAAAAACTACAATAAAATTATAACCAATTGGTTCAAGAAACACACATTGTCAGGGAGATACGCTAGTTTCGATTCTAACATAGTGACAAAAGATTAATTTTCTGTTATCAACATTCTATTAGATCGAGGCGTCACACTATCAGATACCAAATTTAAAACACAAAATCCAAGAATTGTAACTCTCCAAATATCGATACAAAAGAAGTTTGGTCGATTTTAGCATTCTAATTATCTTCAAATATGATGTAGATCATTTTCATTGGTTCAAAAAAAAAAGATATAGCTCCATTGGAGAAAAAAACCAATTTCATTTACGTCATTCCATGCGAATGCGGATGTGTCCATTTTGGTCAAACTAAATGAGATTTTAAAGATAGAATCTGATAATATAAGAAAGATTATAAAAAGGATTCCAGAGGTACTGCTCTAGTTTCTCATTCATACACTCTGGACAACCAATTTAAATTTTCTAACACTAAAATATCATGCATCGAAAATAATTATGAAAAACGCACTTTCAAAGAAATTTTCCAAATCGTAAAACATCAAAACTCAGTTAATGAACGTTCTGACGTTTGTCTTAACCTAATATTTTAAAGACACATGTGCGTAGAATATCACACATAGAACATATTTCCCTATTATGTAAACGAATATATTTTTATTGTTAAAATTCTTTTTCAATGGGTAACTAGTTTACTTTCATTATGTATTCCTGATGAGGCTTATTGAAACCAACCAACATTTCGTTTTTTTAATAAAAATAAAGTACTATATTACGACTAGTCGATTAACACTGTCATTGCATCTACCCAATAGTATTATCTCACGCCAGTCATTAGAAATTAAATTAAATAAAAAGTTACACTTCCTTCGGAAATTGTCCGCACGATTGGCGCGAGCTCTATTGAAAATCACGGGAAACGTAATAACTCGGTGAAAAAAGAGAAAGAGCATTTTAAAAAAACAATTAAAATTCTTATGAAATTTTAGAATCTTATACCTCGAATTAAATTTTTGGCAAAACCCAGGAAAATGTTTGTAAATATCTAAAAATTATACGACGTAGGGCGTAAAATTGTATCTTTCATTTAAGTGAAACAAATTCTAAAAATTTTCATCAGTTCCCAGAAAAAGATTTCAAATGTTCAATCGTATCTTAGTTAAGTTTTAGTAAGCGTGTAATTATATAATTTTTCTGTTTTTTCAGCCCTATCTCTTTTTGTACCGAGTTATAGTGGTTCAAAGTAAGCAGTAAGCAGCACTTTCAGCAATGTTAGATAATCTGTTCATGGATGCTTGAAACCTAACATTTATATTTAATCTCACGTAGGGGAGCGTGGTGTCGCAGCATTTCCTTTTCTTAATTTTCTGTCAGTTTTTGTTTGCGATCTCTCTAGTTTTGTTTGTCTTTTCCTCTGCTCTTTTTTTTCTATTTTCGCTTTTCTTTTTTAAGAAATTTTCTGTACTTCAGTATCAGATTTCAAAATTGGTATTCGGCCCGAAAGTCGACCCCCTTTTCTTCAGGCTGCGCGACGGATCCTTCAGTAGAGACAAAAGCGACTCTAGAGTTGAATCCATAAATGATAATTTCTCTTATTTTCAAATTCACTCGGCCTTAATCCTGACCTGATGGGGTCAATCAGACCCCGGATTTGGTTTCAGCGATCCCAAAGCGTCTGATAGTAGAGGGTTTTTCTGACCTATTAGTTTTCTCCGATCCCATGGTTTTCTCCATTTTAACATTCACTTGACCTTTATCCTGACCTGATGGGGTCAAACTGACCCCGGATTCAGATTCAGCGACCACAAAAACCAATAGTTATGATGGTTTAGTTGATGAAGTGAACTGCAATATTCACGAAATGCCGGCAAGATTCATAGTTCTGCACACGATTGAAACCCGAAACGCTTCCTTTTATCATAATAATTAATCGTAAAAGAATTACATCTATTATTTTAAGATTTCAATTTTGTTTCCTAACGGAGTTTCAATTACTAATTCTGGGAGCAATATGAACAAGGCCCCACCTGTCGTGTTCATGTTTATCCGTTCTCTATTGTGACTAAATATTCCACGAAGAACTGTATTTTTATGCGTACTTAGGTACTACTTCCTACTCGCAAATGATTTGGTTAATCGGCTTGAGAATTTTATCTTTGAATTTCAAATTGTCAGTGCGGTTTAACGTGGGGAATAAGTCGAGCATGTCCAAGTTCTTAAAGTTAACACCCAAGTATGATTTAAGAACAATGCCTAAGAGTAGGATATCTGGACCTGGCACGGAGAAAAGGCGTTGCAGGAGAAGATCTGTACCTACCACAAGGCTATGTCTCGTTTAGAGGAATGGATTTAGGAGAATGATATTTGGCAGGAGAAGAAGTAGTTCCTGCATGATGAACATCAGGAATATGAACGCCATTAGATAAGCATACGAACTGGGAACTCAACTCTGCGATATTATATAGTTAATTAAATGTTTTCCTAAGTGGAAATTCGATGAGACTGGTTTTAATTAACAGCCGGTTGCAGTGTCATCTCCGATTCATCTGTTGAACTTTGTAGATACATCTTTCATATATATTCATGCCGAATTTCAAAGCGTTCATATTGTCCTGTCGATAGTTATTCCATTATAACCAAACATCCAATGCGTCAGTTTGTCGAAAAATCACTGCAAAAATACGATTTCTGCGCAAAAAAGACCCTGAATTTATGTCATCTATTGTAAGTGGCGATGAAACGTGGTACATTTAATACGAGCCACTCACCTAAATGCAGAGCGCGACATGGAAGTCACCAGATGAGCCGAAAGAAAAGAAAGTGCGGATGCAGAATAGTCAAATCAAGACGATGCTCGCCGTTTTCTTCGATTGTAGGAGAATAATCCACAAGCAATTCGTTCCACAAGGTCCGACTGTAAATTCTTAATATTATTTAAGTATTGTGCAGAGATTGTGGGACAGACTTCATCGTGTTCGACCGAAGTACAAGAAAATTGGCAGTTGGTTTTTGTTGATTTTGTTGATCCAGCACCGTGCACTTCTAGCTATTTCCTAATCTTAAATAAGCGATAAAGAGGAAAACCTACAGTTTGACTCCAACCATCCAGAAGGCTTTGATTGACATTCTTAAGGCTTGTCTGGCTCCTGAGTACCATATATTCTTTGACCAGTTTTATGACCACTCACACCGCCTAATTAAGTCGGATGGGCATTATTTTAAATAAATATGATGAAATACATGCACTTCAAAGCCTCTTCTTCTTTACTTTAGAGCAGTTTCATCGGAAATGGGACATACTGTGTTTCATAAACCCCTTGTAGCAATATTATGAGTATAAACGCCGTTTATTGAATGAACTGTTTCTCGGATATGGAATATCCTACACGGAAAAAATGTATCTTGTAAAAAGTATAGAAATAGTAAGGGAATCTTAGATGGGTAGCAAAGTTGTACAGATCTGGAACGGCGTTCAGGATGTGATATCAAAATGTTCAGTATTTTATGTAAACATTCCTGAACTGTAGAATCAACTGCTGATATGTTAATGAAGAAATACTTTATTTTACTGTTTCAGTATAATGGCTAATTATTTTTAACCTTATACGTCTGGACCTTTGTTTTAATTAAATCTGAAGAAACAATGTATAACGTATAATCTCTCAATTAAAAAGACTAATAGGTCAGAAAATATTAGAAAAACCAAAACTAACCAAGTATAGGAGAAATTGCTGCCTTGCACAGCTGAAAATGGAAGATAAAACAGTTTGTTTATTGAGGCTACGAAATGACACACGCGACGCACTACTGGGTAATGTTGGGGATCGTTCTTATTGGGCTTTCAATTAAGGGTTTCAGACTTAATGGAAAATATAAATTACTGAAATTCAAAGAAGGTGCCCGAAAACCAAATTAATTTTAGGAGTAAATTATTTTATGTAAAAATGAATTTACAATTATGAATCAAGTGAATTAACTCACATGACTAACCCAACACGAAAATGGATGGTTTCAGGAAAAGTATGGAAGCATTAATCACGCATAGTGGATACTAAGTTATTGCGTCGATCTAATAATGGTGACTTATTGAGGAAAATTTATTACGACTCAAAGCGTCTTATAATAAAAATAATATTCCAGTGTTGTCAGTATTTCAGACGAACGCCGGCTTACTATCGAGAGTTAAACCACATTCGCAAAAACTTTCTAGATAATAGAAATAAATTTGAATAATGATAATAGAATCAGTAAAAGTTGTAATTATTAGATTAATAGAAATAACATGGTAGAACTAGTCTATAAAAGAACTATCGGGAGTGTTCACTCTCTAAGATTTCGATTATTCAAAATAATCCTTCTCTGAATTTCTTTTATTCTAAACAACCCGTTAAAATAAATGATATTTGCTTCATCAGAATAATAATTAGTTTTTCAATTAGAAGTATAGGCAATACTTTAAAATGGCTATCAGACTAATATGAGTTCAGAATATTCTAGGCATCACGCCGAAGCCTTTAAGATAAATGAGGATTTCATAAAATGTGGTCTAAAGTTGATTTATTCACAGATATATTTATTTTACATTTCCATAAGTTACTAATGGCAGAAATTCATACATGCAGCCAGATCGACACCAGAAACATTTTATCATTTTTCGATTCGGTAAGAACCGTAACGTAAAGAATCGTAAAAAACTGGAGTTCGAAAATTTGGAAGTTACTACTACACATTCATGAGTGACAGCGTCAAAATAGTAAATTGAAACGAGTTTTATTTTCTCTTAGATTTTCCGATACTTTTGAAAGGACTTATTAAAAATCAATTAAATACTCATCATAATCAAAAGAAATAACGAGGAACCGCATCGACAATTTGAAAAATAATAATATCAGCTTTCTCAGTCAGTAGCTTACGTTAATTTTCGATCAGCAAGAAGAATTCATAGCAGATTTGTTATTTTAATAACCTTTGATTGAATTTGCGAATATAATTACTATTGTTCTATCGACGTGCAAAACGTGTCGGAACGTCCGGTCCAAGAAGTTTTTATTGGCAAAATTATCTGATATGCCTCGGTGCGAATTTCATATGCTGCTTTATTCTATTATTTTATAATACAGAAGCGATCGATTTCGAAAAGAAAACTGTCCTTTGAAATATGTAAAAAGTTATCCAGAAGTACAACGTCATTGATAATAGATAATTTTTCGAAACGCTGCTTCAAATTTAAGCAAGTTAATTTTCATTATCGTATATGTCAACAAACCTCAGCTCTAATCATTTTCTTCTCGAGCTCATGTAAATGTGTACGCATTTAAAATATTTTGTTTGGAAATATTACTCCTTACCGTCAGTTTTCGACCACCAACTGGGTGGTCCATTAAAAATTAACCTGGAATTTGAAATGTAAGAAATGCTGTATTTTAAATTCAACCCATATCAGGAGTAGCAAAATAAATACAGTAACTAGATATTTTACGAAAGTGATGTTTGGGATTTTACATTTCATTATTTCTATTAAATATTGAAAAATCTCCGAGGATTCATGAAATAATAATTTTTTTTGTGAAAGCATGTCTAATAAAAATAAATCTATTTTTTTAGCTACTGCGAACAGTTTATGTTAAAATACAAAATTCCTAAGCAATAGGAAGTTTATTTCTGTCTTTTTCATGTCCTAATTTAGTACCCACACGGTCCAAACTCTCCCCTTCAGTCCTTCCGTTTTTGGCCTTTCAAGAACTACTGGCTTCCGTAGTTTTTCAGGAGAGCAAGGCGAGAGTGTTTGTGACATTGGTATTGGAAGGGCCGCGGTACGCGACGGCTGAGTCAAGTATATTTCGCTATAGCATGAATTCCAATTGGAAACGGTTAAGGCGGCCTTCAATGTTTACGTTTCGATTCCCCCAAATTTAGTCAAAGGCTATTTAAAGGCAACCCTCGACACTGGCCTAAAAGCGAGAGTATGGATTATTCTATCTGGTCCAGATATAACATTAGGAACGATTATTATCTACTGATCGTACTTTTGACAACTTTTAACAAAGAAGTTGAATAGAGCTACCGCAAATTGTTGCTGTATTGTTGCTTCAAATGTTGACTTTCTGACACTTTCTTACAATGAAGCACAAAAATAAATTTAATTATTAAGTTTTTTAAAATAAATTAATTCTGTCAATGATTGTGGTTTACACGTGGCCTAAACATATAACATGAAAATTCTTTCGGATTCGACGACCGCTGCCTAATGGAGCTTCACTGACTTATTTGGAGGGCAACATGAACACCACGCCGCTTCTCATGTTAATGCCCACCCGATGACCATAGCGATTATAGATTCCACAAAGAATTGAATTATTTTCCATTATTGCAATGGCATCACCTGTGGATGTTCTTATTACTGTTTGTTCTTCGTATGGTATGCGTTCAAAGTTACTACGATAAAATCGTAAATAAAGTGGTTTATCGGCAGGAAATGTGTATCTTCGAACCTCGAATTGCCGTTGCGGATTTATATGAGGAATAAGTCGAATATTCTCTAGTTGCTCAAGCTTATATCCAAGTATGAGTGAAGATGGACCGTTGCCACCAGTAGAATTGGTTCTACCAAAAAGAGGTAGGTCTACTGGAGGAGACCTAGATCTGACACGAAGCTGTGGTTCTAAGGAAGCAAGAGTTTCAAGAGAATTGTGTTGGGCAGGAGAAGAAAAGGATCCAGAACTAGGCACACCAGGAATGGGAGTGCCATCAGGTAAGCAGTCAAACTGCGAACTCAACCCTGCAACAATAAATAGTTTGATTAAGAGCATGCTGGTGAGCGACGTTCTTTTGCGGGTTTTATAATAATTAATTCAAAATGAATACAATGGGTGAGATGTTAAAATGACGTAGTTCAGACCAAAAAAAGACCAAAAAGACTTAGTTGTTGAATGAATCCTTTATTTCTATTCTGGGACGTCTAGAAAATTCTTCGAGAACCGTAATTATAAAAATTGAAGATACGGCATTGCTAGTTGTATGCTTGTTAATGTTCCTCCTTCTCTTTTCCTCGATTGAAAAATGAATCAAAGCACACAATGAAATTTGTTCTTACAATCAATCTAAAATAGAGATAACTATAGGAGAAATACAAATATATTTCCATTTCTTAACTTCACTTTTTCTATTTTCCTGTCACATTTTAATTTCACAAACTTCTATTTTATATAATTTTTTTCATAGAAAAATAAAAATATTAGAATTAGGATTCATAATATTACTCTACTTTGTTATGATGTGCAACTTTTCACGTTAATAACCCTGTTCTGACGGAGAAAACTTACAGTTCTCAAAACGTAGAAGAATGAAAATAAAGGATTCATTCTACAATTAGACGGGTACATTTAAAAAGTTACAATCATCAAATTCTTATTTGCGTGTAGGTTAGACAAATATGCTTGAATTATATAAATTTTATTATTATATTATTATATTAATAATATATATTCACCAATAGAATTAAGTATAATCAGCACGAATAAGGCAAGAGTATGAATAATTCTCATCCTTTTTAATTGTACCAATAACTGATTAATGTCGTAATTAACTACATTATTAAACTAATTAAGTGAGAAATATTTCAGTGCTTCATTAAAATATGAAATATGTAATCTAAATATCTTATCTTGCGGCAACAGGCGTCAAAATTGTCTTTATGTGATATTAACTGTTCATTAGCTTTAGTATCGAGAAAA
>NC_046657.1:156017543-156026756 GCF_010883055.1 Belonocnema kinseyi
GGAAACACTGTGTTTTCTTAAAAAATTCATAGGTTAAATAGTAATTGGTCAATCAGTATCACAGGAATTGCCAAACAGGTTTTTACAGTTCTCAGTCCGGAATTTCTGTCCACAATCCAGCACGTTCGGGATTCACTTTAAATTTGTAGTGCGTCAAAACTTGTTCCTAAATGCGCGTTTATATTTTTATAACAGGTGCTATTATTTTTCTGCAGAATTCAGTCGCAGGTACAGAAATTATTTCAATTATAGCTACATGCCGATTGAAAAGCAAATTCAAGTGATTACACGTTATATGTTAAGATTTATATTTATATTTTTAATTTAAATTAGATAAATCCTGCCTTAATTTTACATACGTATTTAATTGGAAAGACGTACTAGAACACATGATTTTACGGAATATTTCAGGCGTCCTATGAAAAAAATAATTATTTTCGGATAAATGCTGCCTGAAATTTTAACTCGGATTCTTGTAGTGCTAACATGTAGAATAAAAGCCATTATGTTTGCGACCAACGCTTCGGATGCACTGATTTTGTAAAAAATCCGTAAAGATAGCGAAAGAATTATTTTTCGTACATTATTATTTGTTTATATGCTTACTTGAAAAATAATAAAAAGTGTTCGGAAATGTCTTTTTTAAATATGCAATTATTATTTTCGCTTTAATTCTACACAGGTTTAAGGTTTTTTCACGACAGGACATTTTTATCATATAGAATTTAGTTTTAACAATTATTTTGGCATTTTCTTCGGTTCTCTGCTAATTTTTGGGCAAACCGCGGAGAAGACGATTTTAAACCCACGTGAGAATGCGCTTTTCTCAGACGAGATTGCTAGGGTGTGAATACAATTGTGTCAGCTTAACGAGCTCCGAACAAACTCAGGTTGAATCTTTAAAAAACCCCAAAACTGCAATAGAGGCAAAGACTGAACATAACATGACAGTAGTAATAGCACAAGGTGAGAATTGGGCATTGACTTTTAAGGGCGTAATTAAGGCAATTCCACAGAATGGACAGTTACAGTTTCCAGATAATTGTATGATTAAGGATTTAATAACTGATCAGGCTCTGATTACATGGCTATATTCGTGAGAGATTTGCATTATGGGTAATGATATATGGATTGGGCGTGACTTATATTCTCAATCAGGCTCTAAAAATGAAAGGGAATTCGTCTTAAGATCCTCTTTGTTTTTTATACATGAAGCATATTTTGTCATATGGGATATGGTATTTACCTGTTTGTTTCCTGGAGTAGGAGACACTTTAGGGTTGGCATCATGAGGAGCCACTGCTAAAGCATCCAATAAATTTGGAAAATGTGTATAGTGGGGCAAATAAAGCTCTAGGAGTTTTGGGGAAACCATCTATTTATCAAATGGCAAAGATTGCAGCATCCACTAATTTTGGTTGAACAAGTGATGAGCTGGAGTTGTATAGAATATTGGAATAGAGAAGTTTACCAAAAGAAACAAAAATATTAATAGCGTTACTATAACTGTGTCTATATACAAGGTGTCTAAAAAGTCCCGGGACGAGAAATTCAATGGTGACCTTCATTTTGACCTTGAAGTTCACCCTCATGGCTTTTTGAAGTTCAACTTTGTTTTTTTTTTAAAATGGAAACCCCCTTTTTTACATCTGCAATCGATAGAGCGGAAAATTCTACTTTCAGGTACGTACCCAAGTCATAGGTCAATTGTAACGTTCAAGGTCAGTTAGAAGTTATTTGAAATTAACAAAGTTTTCCAAGAGGTCAGTGTAATTCCTGCAGTAAATTTCAACAAGGAATTCAATGCTGAACTCTGTATTGATCTTGGTTACAGAGTTTTGAATATTGTAAAATCATAAGGAAATATTTCATTAAAAGATCCAGGTGTCCTGGTGAGAGTTCTGTTCCTCCCCGAAGAGTTATACAGTCCTATACCGTTTTTCGATACCTAAGACAATACCTAAGGCGATACCATAAGTCGTATACCTTTTTTCCATACGAATATTACGAATCGAAACTAAATTTACGTATTACGAGTACCTGCTTACTATCTTTCGCTAAAAGATTATTATGGCGCAAGCTAAACTTTCGGAACAAGAGAGGGTATCTGTATTAATGATGCGTGGTTGGGGAGATCGAGTTCGGCCTTATGATCAAGTTCGTTTGCTTTTTAATCGCACTTTTCGTCATGGAGAAGGGACAAATCCTGTCTCAAAATCAACAATTGAAAGAACTGTAAGACGCTTTATGAATCATGGATCTATAAAGGACCTTCTGAGAACGAGTCGACCAAAATCTGCAGGATCTGAGGAGATGCAGATGGACATAGCCCAAGCATTTGTGAAATTATGATGGATAGAATTGATAGATATCCTCTTTTCTTGTACAATACAGTATTTTTAGATGAATCTACTTTCACTTTAAAAGGTGAAGTTACCAGGCAAAATTGTAAAAATTGGTCCGACGCAAATCCTGATTGGATGTTGGAGAGTCACACACAATATCCGCAAAATATTAATGTTTGGGCCGGTATCTTGAATGATACATTGATAGACCCTTTCTTGATCCATGTTAATCTCAATTCCCGTGCATATAAAGATCTTATCAGAAATCAAATTCTACCAAGAATAAGGGAGATAATAGGCGATAATTTTCAAAATATTTGGTTCCAGCAGGACGGAGCAGCATCTCATTACGGTAGGGAGGTTCGAGCATATTTGGATATTTAGTTCCCTCAAGGGTGGATTGGAAGAAGGGGTGAAATCGAGTGGTCTGCTAGATCTCCTGATCGGACGCGGTTTCAGTTCGAAAATCTTCACGGAAGCGTGAGAGGCAAGGGGACTCACGCTAATCGAGCACCCCGAAACGTGAGAGGCAAGGGGACTCACGCTCATCAAGCACCCCAAAGGGAACAGAATTTACAACGTCCACATCGTTGTTCCTGGAAAATGCTAAGGGTAAACGTAAACTGCTTGGAAAAAACCTTGAAGAAAACCTTGAAGATCATCACCAAGGTCAATAGAGAGCTCATCAATGAATTTCTCGTTGAAATTTACTTCAGGAATTGCACTGACCTCTTGGAAAACTTTGTTAATTTCCAATAACCTCTAACTGACCTTGAACGTTACTATTGATCTATGACTTGGGTACGTACTTGAACAAAGAATTTTCCGCTCTATCGATTGCAGATCTAAAAAAGGGGGTTTCTATTTGAAAAAGCAAAGTTGACGAACGTAACAATTTTTTTCAATAAATATATTTTTTAGTTTAATACAATTTTGAGAGAAAGAGCTCATTATGTGTTTATTTTAAGAAATTATTGATACAATATTGGTACGATATTGTACTAATAATTTGTTTAAATAATAATATGATAAGAGACAATTCCAAGTACTTCTTGTTATCATGATTAAGTAAAAAAAAGTATAAGTATTATTGTATTATAATATCTACCTGTACATTTTTCGCATGCAAAAAGGTAAGAAAACATAGATTATTATTACCGGCTATTTTTTTACAATAGTGAAGTCATACATACTGGAGAATTATAAAGAATCTGCTTTTTTATACTATATTTATACGAAAACCATTTGCAATTCTATTTTGCGATATTTCGCGTTTTTAGATTCTCCCCAAGAAAGGAGAATGACAGCGAGAAACCATCCATAGAGTTGATAATTTTGAAGAAATGGTTATTAGAATCGATTTTACCACCCACGAAAACCCTTTACAATGTTTTTCAGCGAATTTTCTGATTATTAGTTACTTAACCCCTATTTTAATCCGTAATTTACTGGTGGACGGTATTCCAATAATTTTTTTCTTAACCTGCATTACATTTACTATAATTTAAAAAATTTTTGTATCAACATTATGATTTCCCTTTCAGATTCAGCAAGAAGAGAAGCAAAAGATCATCGACTTTTTAAACATGCTCAGCTTGACCCCTTATTTCAAACAACAATGTAGCATTATATCAAAACAGCAATGTAGGCATTCTGACATGTTTTCCTCTTAATTCACGTGACAGAAATTTTTTCACAAAAATGGTTGAGTTATTGCTTTTAGACACCTTAGTTTACCACCAGCGCATATTTCATGTGTCTGTAGGCGTACCATTTGCCGAGCGTGCAAGCAAGATGCAGAAACAATTAGACATGTTCTTAGTGGATTCTCAAAGTATGCACGCTACGGGTACATAGAGAGACACAGTGCAGCTCTAAGAGTGCTATATTGCCATCTTCGGTATTTCTATCGTGTTTATCTTATGCCCATCTTGGTATACGCCAGGGGGAACTAGAGTTCGTTGTAGAGAATGAACAGTGTAAGATCCACTGGAAGTTCTCGTCTTCCACAATGTGCCATCGTGTGGTTATCATAATTGGATGCATTGGAGGTATTAAGGCTTCATTTCTTAGCCAACTCAACAAAATCCGGGCTTGCCAGCATCAGGCTCAGTCGAGAGCAAGTCATATGCAAAAGTCTCTTCTTTTGGGATCACTCCATCTGGTCCATGAACAATGTTCCTCTTAACATTCTACAAAAATTGGTAATTTTAACAAAGATATCCAAAGGTGAAACCTTCGCCTCCAACTATGCCGTCTGCTGCGTAAGGTTATCCGCAGCTAGAGACTGCACTCTAAGGAAGAGTGTTGTACGAAGTATCTTGCTTAATTTTCCTATCTTTCTTACCTTCTAGGATAGAACGGGCAGGAGTGGATTACGTAAACGTTTCAATTGCGTCGGAATTGGTTGCTTTGATGAACCATTATCATCGCCGGAGGTTTGAAGCATCGTATTAAATGAGTTCATGACATCTTGGTCTTATCAGTCACTTTACATAGTCCGTCGAAGTAAAAGTATGAAAAAATAATAGTAATAATAACGTTTTCGACGAGAGGACTAGTCTTGGGTCTCTGATGCACAACAGATCGGATGTTTCTCTGCTCCCTGCAGATGCTAAAACTCATACAAATAATCCAGGCGGTTTATTACTTTTAGCAGCCAACAATTTCAAAAGACCTTTGGACCTTGTTGCTCATCTCCACTTGCGAAAAGCCCAAGCGGAAACGAAAGCTCAAAAAGTTTGTAATGCGCCCGGCACGCATGCGCCAATCACATTACGCAATAATTACTTGAAGGGGCACAGGCGGGCTTTCTGGACCCGGACTAGATTGAAGCCTCTGAGGAGTGATTGTAGAGGGGGTGAATCAGTCGGAAAATAAAATCAATTCAACATAGAACTCCATTTAAATTTAATCTATATCTTGCTCGTAAGTAAAAAACTGCAAGTAGGAACAATATTGAAATTATGATAAAATTTATTTTACAAGGTTTTCCTACTCGTGAGCAAGTTTATAAGGGGACTAATTTCCCGAGAATTGATGCGATAGTTAAATGTATGAATTAATAAGTACTCAATTGAACGGCCAATTTTCCAAAGGCTAATTTTATTCGTAATTTTCCATATGTGAGCTTAGTTTTTTACCTAATCTACAAATACCTAAAAACAAAATCTTTAAATCAGGCTAAGTCTTCGATAGCTAGAGAGTAATAAAGCATTAAAATTTCGGCTGACAAGGTTACATTGCAATTAGATTAAGATTCGGAGCGGCCATGTTGTCTTCGCCAAAGCCATAGCTTCGATGACCAGATCAAGACTTAAACAGCGATAAATGATATGCAAATTCTAGAACGTGAAAAGAAATATTTTTCTGGGACCGGCCAGTCTTGCAAATTTTTTCAGAGCTTAATGGTTGGTACAATTAATTTTATAGCACGTTTCACACAGTTTTAGCAATGAAGAAAAGTAAAAAAAGCATAAGGCGAAAGCAATCAGGATTCGAAAAAAAGGAACAAGATACAGCCGATTTCTCCATGTTCGGCAAACACTAAAAACTGGTAGATTAG
Organism: Belonocnema kinseyi; assembly: GCF_010883055.1. Taxonomy (NCBI): domain Eukaryota; kingdom Metazoa; phylum Arthropoda; class Insecta; order Hymenoptera; family Cynipidae; genus Belonocnema; species Belonocnema kinseyi. The sequence continues at coordinate 156,023,454 of NC_046657.1, forward strand.
AACAATCATAATTTCTTGAGACTCGGAAGGTTCCTCGTGTTCAGAAAATTACTGGAAGGCGATAAGAGAACAAAGGCAAAGCTCGAAACCCTAAACATGAGGACCCCCGACACTGAATTTAGTAAACTATAATTGATCTGTAGCGGTACTTTGCGATAGCAACAAAAAAACGATGTGGTTTCGTCTTCTTTGGGCGAGTTTCCCGGCACGGTGCTAATTAGCGGCTTACTCGGCCCTATCCTGGGATTGGTTGGTTAGAATCTCAATTCGCTTTTATCGCTTGTGGTGCCTGTTTGAGAGAAGGATGCAGGGGCGCCTCAATGTGTGCTCTGTAACTTATGAAAAAATATCTACAGGGTAGATCAGCAGCATTTTCGGTAAATGAGGAAGCTCTCGTCCTCCCTAAAGCGAGCGTGTCCGTCTAGGTCAATCAGACCTGCTTCTCATCGTCATCGCGTTTTGGAGTAGTTTGGGTTTTCATCCTAGAACTAGAGCGAAGATGAGGCTTTTTAGGAGAATGACTGGATCTAACTCGAGGCTGTGGCTGTGTAAGGGAAAGATATGCCGAAGAATTGTATTTGGCAGTAAGAAAAAATATCCGGAGCGACGAACACCATCGTATGTTGGTATATCATGAAATCATTGCAGAAATAGCATAAAAGTACTCGACGTTCGTCAAATGAACTTTATAAAGAATTTTATAGATAGGATTTTCTTTGTTGTGAAATTCCCTACAACGGTCAATGTAATCATCTGAATGTAGATCACCAAAGGGTTCTAATTCAATTTATAATTTTGTAATCTCATTCAATTACCAAATTTACCTTCAAAGTATACTTTTACATTATTATACCTTAAAAAATTTCGACTTCTTTAGTTTAATGAATCAGTAACTGCTACCCAAAAAGCACATCAAAACAGCAAAGACTATTGCAAATAAGAATCTTAACTATTGAGAAAGGGTATTTGTTAAGTCCAATTTTTTAAACAATACAGGGTTATTGTTTAACTTTAAAGTATCACAGAAGGACCCTTTTTCCACATATAAGCAGTTGGTTATACTCAAAAGACGAATGTGACTTACTGAAAAATGGGAAAACAATCAATTTGCTTATTAAATTTGTTCAAATAATTCACAAATGTATATCAGCAAGTGTAATTTGACGTTTGTGTTTTAAGAAAGTGAAAGAAACATTGTTGTAATTTTACCTATTTCTAAAAATATAGCTGCAGTGTATTTAAATATCGTATATGAAGAAAATACAACTTTTGTTCACTAGTTCATTTAGAAAAAGGTTTAAACACATTTAATTACATTTTTTACTAGTGTGATTCCAATCTGATAAGTTTTTGCCTAGATTCTAGTCATGTAGAGTTGAGGAAAATTTTTGGTAACTAAGTTACTACCTTCAAACCTTTTTACATTCTTATCATTTATAATTAATAAGGTATTATAATTGTACGAAATCCATTTTTGGCATACTTTTTTTAGGTCGCAAAAGAAAGGACGAGTTCGTTGAGCAGCTATTTTTGATGAAAATTCAAAAAGTGAGCGCATTTAAAAAATGTTTGAAATCACTTTTTCTCAAGTTGAAAATTCTATGTACGGATATTCATAATAATAAAAAGAACAAACAGTTTATGATTATGACTATTTTCGATAAAAAGAAAATTCTCAGAGTTATAGCATTTTCGAAAATTTTTAAATAAACCAAAAATCTAAATTTGAAGCCAAAAAAGGCACAACATGAAAAAAAGTCGAGAACAGAAAAACATTTACTTTTGAAATCCCACAAGATTATCGTAACAGCTTTTCGAATTTTTTTGAAAAATGAAAAATTCAAATTTTGATTGAACAGAAAAATATAATTTAAAAATGAGACCTTAGACTTCACAAATGAAACGTTACTGGTTTCAAAGTAAAGCTCGATGAAATAAAGGTATCAATATATGTCCAGTGTATTTTCATATTGAGAAATGAAAAAGCAATATTTCTTTATTTATTTAGGGCAATATGTAGAGTGACGGCATTGAATAAGTACTCATATGCCTTATTTTTAATGAGTTTTGCGTAAAATATGACAATTTGTTGTTAAATTGAATGGCACTCCAATATTTCCTCATATGAAGATGTTCATTTCTAAAATGCGACGTTAAATAGGATTTTTAATTTGAATTTTAATCTAATTTAAATTTCTTACATTTTAAATGCGTTTTATGTTATAGGTACATATTTGGATGGAGAAATTCTCTAACTTGTGATTTAATTAAAGTCTAGAAAAACACTGAAAGTTTGATAAATTATAGTATTGTATTCACCAATGGAATTGAGTAGCTGCTAGCTACGCGAGCAGCTGATTGAAGTTCTAATAGAGAATTGGATTCACAATGTAACGTCAATACATTATTATTACATCATTAAGCCATTTCCCTTTCGGGGTAGGCGTGACTCACTCGGCAGGGGAAAGGAGTAGTGTGTGGAAGGGATAGAGATTTTTCACATTGATCCAGAATTCTCGTGCTATTTAAGTAAATAACACGTTCGTTCCGCAAGACTGCTCCGACCCAGGTTGCTGATCAATCTCTCTAGCAATCACGCCAAGCGAAGAACCTCACGAAGTCGTTATGTAAGGTTCCCCACTTTTGTCCATTAATAGCCAAGGTCTTTGTTTCATACAAACTTATCAACTTGTTCAATTCTCTCATCATTTAATAAAATATTGCATAGCGTTTTCTCACGCTTTCCTTCGAACACCATAGTTTTTGTTTTATTTGCGTTAATTTTGAGGCCCATGCTCTTCATGCTTGCATCTAGTTTATTCAACATTCTTTGTAGGTCTTCGATAGACTCTGTCATAACAACCTTATCATCTGCGAACGCTAACCCTCGTACCCTTACTGTTTCGAGATCCACACCCTATTCGTCGAAGAGAGCCATTATTAAGCACTTGTCCATAAATAATATAAATAACCATGAAGACATAACGCATCCTTGTCTAACTCCTTGAATAATATCGAAACAGTCACTCAGTTTTCCATTCACTCTTACACTCGTTTTGATACCTGTATATATTGTTTTTATAGCTTGTAGGATCCTTCCATTGACTCCATACTCTTTCAGAACTTCCCAAAGTTTACTTATATCTACCTTGTCAAAAGCTTTTTCTAGGTCAACAAATGCACAGAAAACTTTTTTTCCTACCCTCTGTAATTATTGCACTCGCTTTTATCTCCCTTTCTCTTGTATATTGGTACGATAATCGGTTTTTTCCAATCGTCTGGGACGTCTCCCATCTCGAAACA
>NC_046657.1:156026856-156031205 GCF_010883055.1 Belonocnema kinseyi
TCGTGTTCAACATCGCAGTTGTGGTGTCCTATAGCTTCATCTCCGAATTGTCTCCTAAAATATTCTCTGAAAGCCTCTAGTATTCCATCTGCATCATATACCTTTTCCCCCTTACTATTTCTCATGTTGACAATATCTGTACTTTTGTTTCCTTTCATTTTTTTATAAAGTAGTTTCCTGCTTCCTTTAAAGTCGTTTTGTATTTTTGTCTCTTCTTCTGCTCTAATTGTATCTTTACTTTCTTTAACTAATCATTTAAGTATCCTGTTTTCGCGTCTATAATCATTTCTACGTCTACTTATTTCCTCATTGATAAGACCTGCGATGTTCAAAGTTCTCTTGTACGCTTCTCTTTTTGCTTTTGGGCAGCCTGAATTACATCATTCCACCACGCATCACCAGACATTCTTCCTACAACTGCGGTACCACACACTTTGATCGTACATCTAACAAGGATATCCCGTAACATTGTCCAGGCGCCTTCTAAATCTTTGTTTTTATACGGTCCTCCCATTTTGCCCTATCTATGCTTTCGATTATCTTATTTTGGAAATCTATTCGCACATCCGGTTTCTGTAGGTTCTTAACTTTGATTCGCGTTTGTTTTTTCTTTCTTGGGTCTCTTTTTCCTCCAACCCCGACCTAAGTTAATTTTTGAGATCAGAAGTTAATGATCAGTATTGCATTCAGGACCCCTCATGACCCTTGTATCTTTGACTGACTCTCTAAGTCTTTCATCCGCAACAACAAAGTCAATTATACTGCGGCTATTTCCTTTAGACCATGTGTACATGTGGATGATTTTATGCCTAAACCAAGTATTTGTAATAAACAGACCCCTTTCTAAGCATAGACCAACTAGTTTATCTCCGTTATAGTTTGTTCTTGGATCCCCAAAATTACCTAATACTCTTTCTGTATCCTGATTTTGGATGCCCACCCAACCGTTCATGTCTCCTAGTAGAATTATTCTTTCTCCATGTTCGCTGATGTTCATTGTGTCATTTAAAGTGTCCCAGAAGACGTCTTTCACTTCTCTAGGATCACTATCAACCGGCGCGTAGCATGCTATAATAAATAGTCTTCTGATTCCTACTTTCATTCTAGCCTACAGCAGTCTGAGAGACACGAAGCCATGGTCTCCGAGATGCTGCTTTGCTCTTTCATTTAAAATGAGACCTACTCCTTGTTTACCATGTGATTCACAGTCTACTCCTGACCATATTTCAAATCCGCCTTTCAACACGCCGTTTTTTATGTCTTTAGTTTCGCTTCCCCTTTTCTTTGTTTCGGGTACGCATAAAATATCTAGTTTCTTCACGTCCATAGTTTCACGCAATTCTTTTACCTTGAGATCATTTACTCCCCTAGCATTCCAAACACCCAGTCTCCATTCGTCTCCTGAAACATGACCTTTAGATTTTCCATGTGCATGCCTTTTGTCATTAAAAGTTCCAGTCCTTTCCGAGCTATTTTGTAGTTTGTATTATTCATTGTTTAGATTATACGCCCAACTAACACCTTTATGCAATCGGTTTATTTTCTGAGTCGAAATCATGTCAAAGTTAAGTATCAAATCGTCATATGGTGGAGATTGTAGTTCTAACGTCAGTCCCACCAAAAACTTCAGTTAATAAGGGAGGGTTGGGAGAGGGGGGAAGTAGAACTGGAACCGAGAGAGTCGTCTTGGGTTTGTGTTTTGGTTTTCATGCTGAGAAGTTCACCAGCCTTCAGCAGCGAACTTCAAACAAAAAGTATTTCCGCAATGGAATTGTCTTTGTATTGCATTAAAAAAGATATAAGAATAACAATTTGTTTAATATTCATAAGTGTTTAGGGCTCCTGAGACCTCGGCAGAAACCCGTATAATTTCAGTTAGGTGTCGATCTGTACTTTCAATGTTCTATCCCTCGCCGTCTGTATCTGTCCTTCCGTGTTTCCTCCCTCCTCTGTTTCATTCTTTGCCGACGACTAGCCTATAGAATACGTTATTCCCAGTCATAATGACGAATAAAGTTATTTGGCTCACACGATGATAAGTCTCAGAGTGTTTAATAACACCCCTTAGAGTCGCAGGAAATGCAGGACATTTCAATAAAGTAGTCCCTGTAAAGAGTCTACTACATTCCTTATTCAACCAGGTGGAGGCTTATATCAAACAAAGATGAGTATCACCGCCCAGTAATTCTTACGCTTATCGGGCACATATTGAAACCCTACTTCACTATAGTCCTGCTGCTAAAAATAGTCATGGGACAATCTTTCATTAGTATAATAATAAGCCTGAAAAAATAGATGATTTCAATAATGATGAAGGATTAAGCTCTCAAAAAAATATTTAAATGCTGGTAAATTTATTGATATTCTTGGACACCTGCACTGAGACCTTCTTAACCATGGAAAATTTTTAATCTACTGTGGAGGGTTGAGACTTTGTATGGTACACTTAAAATATTTGGTCTGTATAATGGGTAGGCCAAATAAATTTAGTGAAGATATTAAGGAGGCATCTCTAGTTAATAGCTCACGAATCGTATTCGGATAAAAGCCATGACTCAACACTCAGGCATTCACGCTGAAGCGTTCGACAACCTTATACTCGTTCAATTGCTAACGAGAATAATAATTGATTTTGTTAAAAATGTTGCATTCGATCGGAAGAAAAGGGCCGGCCATCTCTTCTGAAGTCGTATCGCTCTGTGCCTATTATCCCATTATACCTTATTTTTAACTTGTCAGCTTCAATGGTTTGGTTCCTTTAAGAGTGCAGGAAGGGTATAGATAGTTTTTCTCATCTCTAAATATATTAACCGTAAAGATGTTAAAAACTACAGACCGATAACTGTAGTTACTTTTATGGCAAAATTTTCTATGATTATTATTTTTAACCAACTTTATCTTGCTTCTATTTACAACATTATAGAAGAGCATCACTTCTTAATGAAAAAGAAATCTACGGTAACTAATTGTTGTATCTACATGCATTACATATCGCAGAAGCTTAAATTGGGATCTCAACTTGGTACAATGTATACTGATTATTTCAAAGCGTTTGACATAGTTGACCACGGCATTCTAGTCGCTAACCTCGAAACTCTTGGAATTACTTCTAACTCACTTCAATGGCTTTCTAGCTATTTCGATGGCAGATTCCAATCAGTACGTATTAATTGAAAACTCTCGGAAGTGTGTTTCGTCTCATTCCAGATCTTATTTAAATACAAAAACTTTTTCTTTGTTGCTGCAAACTTAGAGACAGTTTTCTTTTTGTATTGGAAAAAAGATACTGGGTAATTCTGAAATGATGGAAGCCTCGAGGACTATACCACTATAACTCTTTCCATGTGATTACCAGATTCTTTTAACATTGTCATCCACCTGCAGATCACAACAAATTACAAAAGGTAGGGTTACATTCTTTTATTGCATTGATCTGGTTAAGAATCAGGATATACTTGTGGTCTAAGTGTATCACATAAAAATACTTTTGGATTTGGCAATCGGGGCCTAATGGACTTTGAGACTAACTTTGGACTTAATCGGAACACCGCCCAGCTTACCATGTTTACGTCCGCCCATTTTCCATAGTGATAATGCATTCCACGAAGAACTGTGTTTTTTCGATTAGTGCAACGATGTTAACAGCGAATGTTGTTAAAACTCTTTGTTTTCTTGTTTGTACGCTTCATAAGGTACTGCGTCCTAGTCGCGAATAAATAAATGTATCGGTAAAAAAAGTGTATCTATGCATTTCAAATCGCACCCACGCATTGAACTGGGAAATAAGTCAAATTCGTCCAATTTGTCGAATATCATATCCGAATATTAACAATGAACGGAGCCAAGGAGGAGGAGACCTGGAAATGAAACGAAGAAAAGGCTTTTTAGGAGAAGAACTGGACCTCGCACAAGACTAGGGCTCTTCTAGAGGAAAAGATTTATGGACATGATGTTTGGCAGGAGAAGAAGAAGATTTCAAATTCTTTATGTCTTACGGTCCAATCGTAAATCGAGAAAATAAATATGAGTCAAAAAAACATGTTCTTCGAAACTCAGATATTTATTTTATAGATAAAACTCCTTTCAAAACTTCCTTACGTTTCAGTACACATGCGTACCTTTTTCAAAGGTTCTTAAACCTAAATAATTATAATAAATATTAGTAATTTTAATATGAACAAATATGATAGATAATTACGTAGATTTGAACAACATTGTTACCTGAGTTGATGGTAGTTGATGGTATTTTTTTTAACAAAAAATTTTTTAAATTTCTTATTTCAAATTTAAACTCAATTACGCGCTTCCACATCAGTGGTTTTCAATGGGAACTTGCCTATCACATCATC
>NC_046657.1:156031305-156036416 GCF_010883055.1 Belonocnema kinseyi
ATTTACGATTGGACCGTAAGACATAAAGAATTTGAAATCAATAAATATCAACGGTCGAAGAAAGGTTTGATTTGTTTCATCAAATCATTTTTACAATTTTACAGAAGAAGAAGATTTGGAACAAGGAGCATCAAGAAAAAAAAAATTTATGTTCGAAATACGCCTTTAAAACGTCTGTGAATCATTGTATGTTTATGGACCGTTATTTGGACTAAGGATGTTTTTGAGTCGTTCTAATGATGTTCTTCAACGTTTGTGCGTACTGGGCTCTTTGTTTGAACGTACTATAGCAAAATTATGTGGCAATGGATGTCCGTTGTCCAATGGTGTTTCACGAATTAATTCTTGGCTTAATTTAAATACTGCATCACTTTCGATGTTTATGCCCACCTGCCGTTTCGGTTGGTATAGGCTTAATGAAGTTTCGTTTGACTCACAATGTAATTCGTTAATCATCAGGAAACGTGTATCTTTGAATTTTGAACCGTAAGTGCGGATTGGTTTTGGGGATCAACCGGATTAATCCTATTTATCTAAGGTCAAATCCAAGCATGTGGAAAGCATACTGCATGGGAGCAGGACACCTGGACCTAGCACGAAGAAAAGGTTCTGTAGAAGACGAGTTGGGCCTGGCAATAAGTTGAAGCTCTATAGAGGAAAGAGACCTATCAGGAGAACAATGTGTATGGTAAGAAGTACAAGGGTTTAATATAAGTTAACCCCGAAAAGGAGCACCACTGGTTAGGAGAACGAACTGTAAACTCATCCCTGCAACAATGAATAGATGATTAAATTGCGTCTTCAAGATCATTAGCCCCTTTTGACTTTCTCAAGTGACAGGCAGCGGCAGATTTAGACATGAGCCTAACGGCAACCACCTAGGGCGCCAAATTTGTGGGGAGGGGAGGCAGATTCTAGGAGACTAACATTTTTTCAATGTATTAATTCAGAAAACATATGAGTAAAAAAATTCGATCATTAAAATATCTAGATCTTGTGAATTTTGTAATGGCGATGCAGATGGCCCTTCTTTAAATCTCAATATTCGATTTTATCAATTGAACTATGCCATTTTAAAAAATAAACAATTTTTGTTCTAAAAGTGAAGATCAACCTGCTGCCATATTAGAGGGCGTGCGATTTTTTTGCCGAGAGCAGCACTCAACGTGAATCCGACACTGGTCGCTAGACACGAATGTGGCATAAGACCTCAAAAATTAGCTGAAATTTAGTAGAAGGATAATATATGACCGGGGAACGATTTGCATGAGGAAGAAACTCTTCCAGACCAAAATTTTCATACTAAAAAGTTCTCCTAAAATTGAAAAAAATTGAGTGGAATGATAAATTTGCATGAAAGGCATAGCGAAGTAGTGTTTTGCGTCTTAAAATTCAAATTTGGGCTCACTGTTTAGAAATTAAAAAAGTTCACAAAAATATTTTTAAATGATCTCGGAGACTATAATCCATTTTAGACAGTTTTTTATAAAATTTCTACTAGATCGCATTGCGAATGAGAATAAAATCCGAATAGTATACAAGGTGATTTGATTTAAGTAAAGATAAACTCACTTGTTGAGCCTCAACTTTGCAAGCTTCCCAAAACGAGTTAGACGTCTGAAAAACTTTGAAATAAGAATTTACAGGGGCTCTTTATGGTGTCCAGAATGCAACGCAGTATTTAAAATTCTGAAATAGTTAGTAAATAAGTAAATAGTAGTAAATAATTCTGAAACATATCATCTTGGAAAGAAATAATAACAGAAAGTTGTATTATGTCTTCAAATGTGCAGTTAAGAAGGTAACTTGATTTCGCGAATTAATCGTTGAAGAATATTTTGGGATTTAATCAGAGTAGCCATCTTATGAAGAGGGTCATAAAAACAAGTATCCATTGCACAACAAGGGGTGCCTGAAAATATTATTTTTTTCACATCATTTAAGCCTTATGGCAAGGTCAGACTACAAACTCTCAACATCATTCCAGCTATCGACTGCTTTGCAACTATTAATAGTATCTGTAAACAAGAGAATATAGAATTTTAGTTTAATCGCGTCATAATTTATATAAATGTTAAATATAATTGGTCTCATCACTTACCTACAGAGGAGCCCCGAGGTCGAAATGCAGGCGTGAAAGTAGTGACCACTATATTATACAGTATGAGATATATTCACCAAACAGTTTTTCCACACGAAAAGCTGAATTTTAAAAACTATAATAGCGTGGCAACATCATTTACCGTCGAATCTATCCGTAACTAATTATAAGGACTCGATGCATATACTTTGTTAGCATTTTTTGACCTGTCATTCTTGTCTATCGTCTTGATGTCGAAATGTGCTCTTCCGAAGACAAAGTTGCCAGCGTTTTCCCAAAAAGGTTGGAAATTCTGAGGCACGGTAGACGTTCCGGACGGAAACACAAAGAGAAAAGGAAACCACAGGTTTGAAAATTTTGTTTATTGGTTCATTCGATGGTTGAACAAGCACTGATTTTTAAATAACTCCTAACATTTTAAATTGATTATTAGGCCACGTATACCAACCATGGGGTAGCTCCAATTTTAAATGTTTCGCGAGTGCTTCCGGGTTTTTCCTGCGTACTTGAGCTGTGTTTGCGATAATTAGGATAAACTCAAACTTTAGTTTCCGACTTTTGTCCTTCATTTATGTGTAAAGTCGGATAACCTCTAGTATTTTGTACGGGATGTTAGTAAAGTGGTGAGATTGTAGGTAGCACATTAATTAGATCTTTTTTTTCTGTAAAAGATGGTTTCGACTCGTGAGCGTAAAGCACTTCCATGGTTTTTAAAATTAAGCTCTTTTGAGTGTTTTACTTTGAATTTGAAATGACGGCCTTACGAATTTGGAGTTTAACTTCCGCTACCTCTTTTCTTTTGGATTAGGAAATTTAAATTTAAGAGTGATTAGACATTATGTTGAAAAATAAAAAAATTTAGTTAATACGTATTTATGGAGAATTTATGTTCGAAACCAATATAAAAACAAACTAATTCAGAGTACAATATTTCTGGCCGGGATTCAACCCCCAAAAGAATATATTTTAACTTTCCAATTTTTGTAAATAAACTCATGCTGTGAAGAAATTTAGTTTACTCGTCGTTCAAAAGTACTGGCTCAAAATTCTTCCGGATGTGGGGTTTTTCCCTAACGGAAATTCACCGACCAATTTTTGATCCATTTCGAACACTTCGCCACTTTCGATGTTTATGCCCGCTCGCCGACTTCCATCGTGAGTATATATTCAACGAAGAACTGTGTTTTTTACAATTATTGCAACGACGTCTCCAGTGGATGTTTCTAATACTATTCGGTCTGCGGTTAGCATAGGCCATTAGAAATCACACGCTACGCGTAATTTAATTGGTTTATCGTCAGGAAAACTGAACCTTCGAATTTCAAATTTCCGGTGTGGATTTGTGTTGTCAATAAGACGAATACGTCCAAGTTGTTTAACATAATGTCCAAGTATGAGTAAAGAAGGATTTTTTAGCGGAAAACTGGACCTCAGGCGCAGTTGAAGCCATGTCGGAAGAAGAGAACTTTTAGGAGAGCAATGTCTATCGCGAAAAGATGTTCCGGAAGATGGTATACCAGGAACAGGAGCGACATTAGGTATGCAGTGGAAATATGAACTCAACTCGGCAACAAGAAATAGAGTAGAACATTTTTTAACTTTCATAAAAATCACAAGGAATGTGGTGAGAAAATTTAAAAATTCAAAAAGTGGCCTTCGATAGTAGCACTTTATTTAATTAGCTGTTTTTCCGTAAAGTCAGAAAGGAAAGTCAAAATCGGCAGAAGGGTGGTTTAAGACGTAAAACAACGAAAATGATATAAAAGTTAAAAACTTAAAATTTTACAGACGAACTTTGAACCAAGTTTTATGATAAAAGTCACAAAAACACCTCATATTGACTTTCGCAGAAATGCACCGGCTTGGTCAAATTTTTCTAATTGAGGTCAAATTTTTGATTTTTTAATTTGGCCTGAAATTTGACACCTGTGACTCAGAAAACCTTTTCGTACTCAATTTTATTGAACTCTAACAATTAAATGGTATTTACAAGCATTAGGTTTTTTTGTTTGAATTTTTTAGTTTTGACCTTAATTTCGTATTTTGTGACTCGAAAAAACTCCTCTTTCTGACTTTTATCGAAAACTATCAATTTATTACAACTTTCAAAACTTGAGTTAACTTCTAGAATTTTTCAATATTGACCTCTTCATATTCTAAGATTCGGAAAACCCATCTTTTGACTTTCATAGAAATCGAAAAATGTACTAAAATCCTTAAAATTATAGTCAGCTTTATCAACTTGTTAATTTTTGCTAAAAAAATGTGTTTCGTAATTTTAAAAACTTTGCACATGCTGTTATAGAAATCTACAAATTTAATTAGTAGTGCTATTTAAAATTTTTGAATTTTAATGACAAAATTCTTATTCGGTTGCTCGAAAAATCCGCTCATATACACTCTCATAGAATTCCTGAGAGTTGTTGAATATTCCTGAAATTTAGGTAGCATTTGTAACAAAAAATGTTACAACAAAATATTCATTCTGGTAAGATATTCTGATTCCGGTATTATTTCGGCTAGCAACGAGACCAGAAATGGACAGCGGTTGGCAGGAACCACTTATTAAACAAACACAACTTTTACCATTAATGATGAAAACAACATTCTTCAAAAAGTTGAATTGAGAATATCAAATGAACAGGCAAACTTTAATTTTCTAATTACATTTTGAATTTTTCACGTTAATCTAGATTTTTACTTTCATTGTAAGAAGAACTTCAATTAAAAGGTAGAGCTTCAAATAAGCGTTCAGATAACAGACAAAATTAAAAATCAATATTCAGATAAAAGATCTGTTTCTAGCTTCTACTATCCTAAGAAATACCATGGAGAAGGTATATCAAATTGTAAAGCACAAAGTAACCCAAAAAAATTAAAAAATACGCTTGATATTTTAATAAAAATGATGTGCGAGGGTGGATTGATAAGTTTCCGGCCTGACCAAGAAAAACAACGTTTTTAAGAATTTTTTTTTTATTTCTCAACATAATCTCCTCCAAGGCTGATA
>NC_046657.1:156036516-156040590 GCF_010883055.1 Belonocnema kinseyi
TACAAGCTATATAAGGATGGTACTATAGAACGCCACCTCAAGGTAGGCCTAGTGGCGCCATCTCTTGGTCAGGCCGGAAACTTATCAATCCACCCTCGTATTAAGTTGATTGCCAGTTCAATTATCAATAGTATTATTCTAGTATCAATAGGCTTTAAACCCACTCTGTCGGCTTGCGGGTTTGATTCCTGCCTCGAACTCTGAAAGAGCCTCGGCGGCCCATGCGGTGAACACTAGCCTGACAAGAAAGTGGTTCATCTCCGGAGAGTCGTGGGACCGGTACCTCTAGAGAAAAAGGTTTTCTAAGTATTTAAAACTATTGCTCTGTTAGTTGTTCGGAACCCACTTTACACTGTAGGTCCCCTTCCCACCACCAAATAAGTGTATGGGGGTTGTGTAGAAAAATAGGGAAGAAGGTACCAGAAAAATGCAAACCCTTAAGGGACACATTAGAAGCTTTCATTCCATACAGAAACGCAAAAGTTGAATATTAATTATATTATATTCCACGAGCCTGACGCGTTTGCAATAACTCTTATACGCCTCAGTTAAAGTAGTAGATGCATTACCCACGACGTCAAAAATTTTTGCTTACTATGCGCGGTAAAAAAGCGAAATGTGAACTCGGTGAGGGTAAAAAGAGCAATTTGTTAAAAAAAGTAGTTTCTAGTTCATCGGATGTAGAAAAAAATATGAGTCGCTGTAAGTAGGGACAATTGGTTTGGAAAATTGCGTAATAAATAATTTATATTCATCGAGACTCTGAACGCTGGCAAAGGATGGTAAGAAATTAAAAGAAAATAGAGAATAAAATTTAGCTGAAGTCGATTGAAATCTCTGTGATGGAAGACGCAACGTGGAATTTAAAGAACTACGCTAGAGTTTAAAGTGTTGAAAAACCAGAATCTTTTTCCTTACTTTTAGCGTTACCCAGAAACAACGGCATGGACGTAGTAAGTTCTGTTTCCTTTCGGGTACTTTCTTGCCGTCAGTTCCCTTTGCCTCTTACCATTGCTACCAGTGTGATTTGGGCGTAAGCTGCCCGAATCCTTTGCATCAGATCTTCCCTTGTTACGAGTCGCTGAGCAAAAACGACATTTTTATTGTAACCCCATAAAAAGAGATCAGGTTATGTTAGGCCTGGTGAGCAAGGGGGCCGTACGAATGGACTTCCTCGTCGGATTCATCTCACATTCAAATTTAAGTTAAAAAGCTCACGTACGATTAGGGCATGATGTTCACAATATTACCTTTTTAGTTATAAATTTTATTACTTGTTTGAAAATTCACCAATTTTGTTGAAAAGACATCCTTTCTGGTTGAAAATTGAATTTTTTGAATCTCATATTTCAATGCTAAAAAGTCAAAGAAAATCTTTTTTGATTGACAATTCAACTATTTTTCGAAAATGCCTTTATTTAAAAAAGTCATCTATTTTACTAGAAATTGCATCTTTCTTCGATAAAAATGCAACGGTTTGGTTTAAAATTCAGGAATTTTGTATTAGAGTCTGTTTTCTTCTTTGTTAAAAAACCTACGGTTTTATTGAAAATTCATATTTTTTGGTAGAAAATGGAACTATTCTCGTAGACAATTTTTTTCTCATTTAAAAATCACATTTTTTTGTCGAAAAATGAAAATGAAATCTTTTTTGGATAAAAATTCAACTTTTTTTTTTATGATATGTCTTTGATTTAAAAATCCATTTAATTTAGTAGACATGACACCTTTATTGGATAAAAATGCAACCGTTTTCATAAAAATTAAAACATTTCTTTCTTCAGAAAGTTGCCCTTTTTATTTAAATTTCAACTGTGTCGTTAAAATGTCATATTTCTGGGTGAAAAATTAAAGTATAATTTTCGTGGAAGATCGACTTTTTGTTGTAATCTCATATGTTGATTTTAAAAATGTCAAACTAAAGTCCTTTTCGTATAAAAATTCAATTTTTTTTTATTTGTATTTTTGATTTAAAAAGTTATCCGTTTTAGTAGAAATTTCATCTTAGATAAACGTTTATTTTTCGGCCTGCTGGCCTTAAAAAATTGACTTGCAAACTACTATCCATCCACACCCTATAACTAATCCGCTCGCTCCATTTGCCTAATCTTCCTCGCTGCGCCTCGCCTGGCATGCATTTCGCTTTTTTGTCGCTATGCCTCGCATTACCAGCCTCGGTCTCCGCGGCTAACACCTAATACTTAACTACTATTCACAATATGTACATTTCTCTTACATCTACTTCCTCTCCTATTTACAATCTTTTCTTGTCCATCCCTCTTCCTCCTTCCTTTTCTTCTTCTGTATCTCACCCAACACCACCTTCACCCATTCTACTGCCCTTTTGCCACCCCTTTCATGCAACAATACCTACATGCTTATCCCCATTCTTTCCACCTCTACACATTCCTCCAACCAATGCTCCAATTTTGAATGATCCTCCCCGCAAAATTCACAAATTCTCTTCTCTCTAGAAAGCCAGAACCTATTATAATTCTCCATGCAACCGCACCTCATTCTCACTATAAGTTCCTGACTTCCTTGCTCTCCTTTCTTATACAAATATTGCGCTCTCTCCCTTGGCATAATCCACACATAGGTTCCGTTATACCTTGAATATGTTATTCTCTTTTTTCCTGCCTTCTCTTTCTCCATGCCATTCTTTTGGACCAACTCTACTACCATCCTTCCTTCTTCGTGCATTCTGCTAACTTCAGCCACCTGCAATCCATTCGTTCTGAAATACCTTTCCCTTTCCATCTTTATCTTTGCACTACTACGTCTGTTCTCCCTCTCCCAGTAACACTCCTAACCAATTTACTTCCCCCCTCTTCTAAAAATTTCTCCTCATATTTACACGCTCGACTCCCTGTTATAATCCCTAAACTCGTTCTTCCTGTCTCCCTCCTGACAATATAGTTCGGCGTGTTTCTCGCCAAGCCCAGCACCCACTTTTAACCAGCCTTTAATCCTCTCCATTCCATCCTTTTTGTACACAGTCACAAGCCCTTCCTTTCCTTTTTACTTTAACTACCTCCTGCAGCCTACACCTATACCCCCTTGGCAACTTTCGCTATATTCTGTCCCATTTCTTTCTTTCTATCCACGTCTCTACCAGTCCAATCACATCAAATTCCTGAATATACCTCCAAAAATCCTCATCTTTCTTCTTTATCCCTGCTACGTTTCAGTAAAACACCTTTAACATTCCTTCAACCTGCTTTACTCCCACCTCTCTACTTCCCCCGAAACAAACTCCCATGCACTTTCTTCAACACCTCCTTCTCCTCGTCCCATACCCACATTTTCTCATCTATTTTTATTTTCCGATACCCCACCTTTACTGCTCTCCCTTCGCTCCTCTCCTTTCTAGCATTCTCTGAAAAATTTAATTTTCAAACAGAAAATATGAATTTTTAGCAATAAAAATTCCATTTAGCATGCTCTGAACATCCCTTTCCTTCCTCGTCAAATCTTGATCGATAAAAACCTCATTGTCCTTTATCCTATTTTTGTTACGCATTACCCCCAATTTTTCTTCCCAGAGCACTCCAATTCCACTACTGCCACTTCATTTTCGTTTCTCCCCTCCATCCTAACTTTCCCTACCTTGCCTTTAACCCACCCTATAACCTGTAGCAGCAATTCCACCCCGTCCACTACCACCCTTTTCTCACCCCTAACATCCCCAATCACTACAATAACCACCCTTGTCCGCCATAAAGGCCCAAAAACCTAAACACAAAATTACCCTGCTCCCTGGCAAACCTAACCTCACTTTCCCTATTTTGTCAAATCCCATCCCCTAACTACAATGTAAATTAATTTCTATCTTCCCAATGTAACCCTCACGAACGTAATCACCTCCTACACTTCCACCCTCGCACTCCACTCACACCTTCCACACAAACTTCGTAAAAACTTCTCAACGCCTAACACTGCACACTTTCTTACTACCGCCACCAACATGTAAGTTCAGAAAGGGGGAGGGTCGGTAAGGCCGGTTTTTGGCCTAATTTATTTTTGGACCAAAAAATCTGAAAAAATCATGGTAGTATCTTATAAGTATCCCGA
>NC_046657.1:156040690-156068362 GCF_010883055.1 Belonocnema kinseyi
GGGATACTTATAAGATACTACCATGATTTTTTCAGATTTTTTGGTCCAAAAATAAATTAGGCCAAAAACCGGCCTTACCGACCCTCCCCCTTTCATCTTTTTTGGACAAAAATACTACCCTTTGCTTGAAAGTAAATCTTTTCTCTGTTTAAAGAGACAAATTTTGTTGTTGAAAATTTTGGTTGAACTACTTTTTCAAGAAATCATTTTTTTGCAGTATTCGTATTTCAGTTGAAAATTAATTTCTCTGGTTGAAGGTTTAGCTATTTAACTACAAATTAATTTTTTTGCTAAAAATTAATATTTTCTGTTTGAAAATTAAATTTTTTTGCGTAAAAATTACACGCGAATATTATTCATAATAAATAAAATAACAATTTGTGTACATTTTTGTGAGCACAATTCTCTAAACATGTAACGTGTGAAGACATTGTTGTTTGGTTCATTAATTTTAATATAAATTTGTAGTATATAGTCATTTTAAAAATACAAATTTAAGTGAGAATATATACGAACGCAGTTTATATGTAAATAACTATGTTTTAAAATATGATTAATATATTAAATGTCAAAAAAATTATTATCATAAAAGATGGGCTTTGATTATATATTTAATACAATAAGTATACACATAGCATAGATGCACAAGAAGTGATTAGTCTTAACTTCAGTTTTATTTTAATTCTATTTATGTTTTGAGGAAGAATATATACTTAATTTTTATATTAAAATAATAACTAAAAAAATTTTTTTAACCTCTAGGAATTTTCAGTTACAGTGACTGAGAATTTCTAAACTGCAACATAATTTTGTTATACATGTGCCTGGAGTTTCATGCAGTTACCGTCGCTGAAATTTCCGTTACAGTTTTAGAAAATTTAGAAACGGTTTCTGTATAAAGCTTTAGTGACGTCTCTCTGAAAATTCCTGCAGAAATTGCTAAGAGTGTTGCCTTGTGAGAGAAAAAACGGCTTCGGTAATAGATTATATTACCACAAATTCAAAAGAATGTGAAAACGTGAAAAAGATGAAAGTAGGGGAAAAGGTGAAATCAGACCAGCAAACTATTTATTTGGACTTGAAAGGACACATAGGTATAGCTAAGGAGTAGAATTATGATAGCAAATTAAAAAGATTATATGCACAAGAAAGTTCAAAACGAAATATAAAGAAAATCTGGAAAGAGTTGAATTTCGTAAATTAGGCGTGGGAGAAGAATAAAAGGAAATCGACATGAACATAAAGGAATTTCTTTCGCCAAAGAATGAAAGATAGGAAATAGAGATATGAAGGTAGCATGGTGGAATAGAGAATCTACGAAAGGGGAAAAGGAAGGTTATAAGATAGTACAAGAAGTGGATTTGAGGAAAAGTTGATATCGGAACGTACGTGCGTGACAAAAGGTTCAGGGAGTTATGCAAGAAATGACAGGAAAAGAAACAAAGAAAGTTTGAGACCAAATAAAGGACATAAAATTAGAAGCAGTGGTATGGACATTCATAAATAAGTTCAACAAAAGGAGAGAAGGAATTAGCGACAAAAAAGGGGAAGAAATTTGGAAGAACCACTTTAAAAGTTAGGACATGAGTCCGATGAGAGAAAGGTGTCAGCTTGGTTAAGGGAGTTATAGGCAAAAGGGGGGAGGAGGTAGTGATGAAGAAATAGAGTGTCAAATTTAAAAGTTGAAGAAAGGAAAAGTGGCAGGGGAAGATGGAATAGTGAATGAAGCGTGGATTTATAGAGGGAAGCGTTAAACGTAAGCTTTAAGCGCTGGTGTTGGCAGAGAGGTTGAACAAAGACGTAGATAATACAGGGATTTTCCCGGAAACGCAGGCATATTTTATGAAAGGTAGAAGCACAACAAATAACGTTTATATATTGCAACATACAGTAGCAGAAGGGGATATTCTGGTCAGATAGGGGACGGCGACTAGGCTGTCCTATAAGTCTGAAGCTATTTGAAGTATTGATCTCAAATATAGAGGATGAATTACAAAGGTTAGGTAAATTGAGAGTGAAACATTTGGAACATATGGTTGCGTAGAGGCAAAAAACTAAGGGCACGAATTTGCGTAATTAATGCACTTTCTCGAAGTTGGATTGAACATAGACCGTTAAGGGCTTTCTTCCTGTCCTTTATCTGAAATTCAGAAAAAGTTAGGAGGTGTAGAGATGGGACTTATAGAAAGTTAAGATTTAAAAAGGATATAAATTAACGAAGAAGTGTACAGCAAAAAGACAGCGTAATCTAAAATGCTCCTTGCTAAATCGCGACTCTTTTAATACATACACCAATTGCTTGCTAAATTTTGATCCGATTTAAGATTATAGACAATAATACATTGTTGGTTTACAATTTTTGTTATTAAATTTATGGTGTTAAGAAATGTGGTTTACTGTTGGTTTGACAATACTACCTCAAAATTCTTTCGGATTGGGCGCTTTTCCCCTGATGGAGTTTCGCGGACTAATTGTTGTTCCAATTCAAACACTGCGCTGCTTTCGATGTTTATGCCTGTCCGCCGTTTTCTATCGTGATTATATATTCCACAAAGAATTGTGTTTTTTGCCACGATTGCCACGATATCAACAGTTGAACTTGTTAATACTCCTTGTTCTTCGATTGGGATAGGCCTATAGTAATCACGTCCTCCTCGCAATGTAATTGGTTTATCAGCAGGAAACGTGTATCTTCAAATTTTAAATCGCCAGTGGGGATTTATATTGGAGATCCGTCTAATATGTCCAAATTGTGCCAAATCATATCCAAGAACGCATAAGGATCGATGCCTGCGAAAACGGTGAGGAGGAGAGCGATACCTGGTATGAACAGGAGACTCTGTAGGAGGAGAACGGGTTCTGGAACGAAGCTGTGGCTCTTTCGAAGGAAGAAAGCTTTCAGAAGAACAATGCCTGTTGGGAAAAGTTAAAGTTTTGAACCAGGGTAAACCATAAATAGGAGCTAGATTGGGTAAACATCAGAATCAGAACTCAACTCTACAACAAGAAATAGATGACTACATTTTTTGATGTAGAAAATAGTATTTCACTATATATCATAAGGCTCTTGTGGCAATGTTGTGAGCATGGATAGTGATTTTGAAATAGAAGGTGTGAAATTCCATTAAACGAAATTTATTAGAAGAAAAGGCATGTCTAGATAATGAGTTGTTTGAATTTCAAAAAAATCGTAAGGAATGTTGTGTGAAAATTAAACAATTCAGGGTCAATATCTTAACGTGCGTTTTAATGCGAAGGGCAAGTACTTTTACGTTTTATGACCGCGGGTATCATGAACTACTATGCGATTAAAGAAAATCAAAAATTCTGAAGGTAGTGTTTGCAATGTGCCAGTCACAACTGATCGTAGAAACTTACAGAACAGTGACCTTCGAAATTTTACTTAATCACTTATTTGAATGCCTATAGACCAGGAACGCAATTTTTGAAAGAAAAGACAATTCGCAAAGATTGTAGGTGGACAAGTGGTTTGGCGGCCATGTTCTGATACATGACAATTCCCCGATTTTATGATTCAAAAAAATAAGGGAATCAAACCACTGATTTTGATTATTTCATACGCAAGGCTTCAGAACTATAATTCTTAAAGAGGACAAATCTAAAGAGAAACGACGAGAAAACAAGACGAGTAAATACAAATCTATTTTTGAAAAGAAACGTGGTGGAACTCGGTCTAGTGGAACTCAATTCTGAAAAAGGTATAAAAGTCCAGCGTAGAACTTTTGAGGCAGAAATAGATTTACATTAAATAAATGACCGTGAGCCTCCGAATGTGTACCTGGCTCGAATTTGGAAGAGAGTGCTGCTAGATAATTCGCGCGGGAGCATTTGCGACAGTCTTTTCGCTATAGTATTTAGGTCAACCAACTAGAGAGGAGTAACAATCGTTGTTGTGCGGTGCGACAAACAAGGTACCCGGGTTCAATTCAAAGTTCAAAGGATGCGGTTTCGAGGTTCGTAAACCCCAATTATAAGTGGCAAATTACATGAGTAACCATCGCATGAGGTAAAATTCCTGTGCCCATTCACATCGTAGAAATCTACACTCTCAGATGCTCTCTCTCTCTCGCTCTTATTCTTCTGGCTTTCTTTGTCATCAGCTACGCTGCCCGCTGTTTAGTGAGGAGCCAAGGTTTACAAAACCCTAATTACCTCAGAAAACTGCAAAAAAACCGAAGGAATTAATCTTTATATTTTTTTATATTGAAATTGTCCTGAGTTCTGTGAGATTTAGGTGCAGCTCTCCCGAAAAAATTATTTTTCGCTGGAAGGTCTAAATTAAAATCGCCAGAGGCAGTGGTTTCTGTTTAGTAACTTTTTATACTTTTACACCTACATAACCTAGTGACATATTTTTTGACAAAATAGAATTTCAGTTTTAAGATCGAATTCGCATAAAAGAATAATCATATTTCAAGCTCGATTTTACACAATCTTGTGAAAATTGATTTAAGGACACCTGTCGGGTATTCTTGTATCAAATTATGGTATATAGGAACAGAAATGTAAAGCAGCAACTGCGCATTTTATGACCGATGATAATTAGTATTCATTTTATAAAAAAATCCTTAAGAGTTTATAGTTTAATGTTACATTAATGCAAATTCAAGTTTTTCTTTAATTTGAGCATTAACTATATGATACACGCAAAATTTTCATATTTTAAGGATGCTCTGCTTCGCAATTGCACTTGTTTTCGTTTCCCGCGTAAAAAATTTTGATTATTGCATTGTGTGGACAAAATACATAATATTGCGGATATATTATATTCTCATATTTACCAATAGAATTGAGGATATGCGCTACGTATAAGAAGAGGGTATGAACGTTCCTCATTTTTTCTTATCAGAAGTGAAACTGATTAAATTCAAAAGGTAATCGATTAATATTTTGGTGCTCAGTTTCGTTAATGATGAATATAACCGACAATTATTATCTGATAGATTAGAGGTGTCAACATAGTCATTCTGAGATATTCACATTTCATTACAGCTAGTTTGGAAGGAAAAAGAAACAATCGCGAAATATTTTTAAAGTGTTAACTCAATTTACATAATATTTTATGTTTTAGGGAATCCCTGTTTTGACAAACATAATTTGTATTGTGTCTACTATATGGCGGCTTACTTTAAACCTTGGAGCATGAAAGTTAGGTCTAAAAAATATGCCAAAAGAACTGAAAACATCAATTTCATCGGCCGAAGGTAATATGGATACACTAACTCTTCAAAATCTATCACAGTAACTGCAAGAGATATTTTTTATTTAAACAAGTATGCTTTAAGAAAGCAAATTAAAAAAAAAGTCCCAAGACCTGCAGCAACCTTCTCGCGATGAGTTTTGAGTCGGCTCGGTTAATCAAGAAGCGAGCCAAGAGCTGCACTTCACTAACGGGAAAAAGCTCCCAAATATTAACCAAATTTGGCCTTATTTGCTTCCCTCTCTTTCGCCGGGACAGGGTCCCAAACACCACGAAGTTAAAGCTAAGTTTAGTGAATTGAAAAAAGCAATCTTTACAATGGGGAGAATTTTTGCGATCTTTTAAGGAAATCTTCGAAATTATTTGAAGTTGTGAAGTCTCTCATCTTTTCTATATAAAGAAAAATTGATTGACGTAAAAATAAATATTGCAAACTATTGCAAACTATAAGACCCTAACATTAATTCTACACAATATGTTGTCAAACGTGGAAAGATCAATCTCATCCGCCTAAGCCCTCATAAAAAAGTGCCCAATTACAAAAATCTGACTAAAAACCGCCCTGTTTCGAAAACCGGTTAACACGACGAAAAATTTAATTAGACAGATTTTTTATAACAAATGTTCTATTCTCAACACCCAGCCTCTTCATACTGCACAAAAATTAATTAAAAAAGAAAAAACTTTTCATAATCATAATCCGAAATCTCCTGCTTAAAGTGAGGCAAGGATATAATGAAATATAAAAGGGTTCTCGAATTATCGTAAAGAAGGTGTAGGCATACTCAAAAAGAAAAAAATTGGGAAAAGAAGAATACTATATTTCAGATTTACACTCTTCAAATCAATTATTGGTTTGAATAATTGAGGACTCCTCTTGGTTTAAACGTACTATATCAAAATTCTGTGGGATTGGATGTCCGTTGCCCAGTGGTGTTTCACGTATTAATTCTTGGCTCAATTCGAACACTAAACCACTTACGATATTTATGCCCACCCGCCGTTTTCCATCATGATTATATATCCCACGAAGAACTGTGTTTTTTTCCATTATTGCAACTATTTCGCCAGCGGATGTTATTATTACTTTTCTTTCTTCATTTGGCATAGACCCAATAAAGTTCCTTCCTACTCGCAATGTAATTCGTTCATCATTAGGAAAAGTGTATCTTCGAATTTGAAATTGCCGGTTCGGATTGGTTTTAGGGATAAGCCGTATTAAATCCATTTCTCTAAGGTCAAACCCAAGCATCCGGAAAGAATTACGCCTGGGGGCAGGAGACCTGGACCTGACACGAAAAGAAGGTTCTGCAGGAGGAGAACTGGGCGTGGTACGAAGTTGAAGCTCTGCAGGTGCAATGGAATCATCAAGAGAAAAATGTGTATCAGAAGAAGCAGAAGTTTTGTAACGGGGTAAAGCAGGAATAGAAGCACGATTGGGTAAGTGGTCAAACTGTGAACTCATTCCTGCAACATTATATAGATGATTAAATACGCTTTTAGGTAGACAATTGTATGTTCGTATATCATGGGCCCCTTGTGGCTTTCTCAAGTCACAGACAGTGGCGTACTTAGGCATAGGCATAATGGGCAACTTTTTTGGGCGGAAAATGCGATAATTCAGGAAAAATATGAGTACAAACAATATAACCGATCATTAAAATATCCATATCTTGTGCAGTAGTCCATGGCGTTTCTGATTGTCCTTCATTCAATACTGCAGATTTACTTTATTCAATTAAAGTATGTCATTTTAAATAGATGCGCGATTTTTCTTCTAAGAGTCAAGATCAACCTGCTGCACAGTGGACCAGGGGACTCGATTCCCTGGCCATAAGTCGATTCTCGAATTCGAAAAAGTGAAATAGACTGATGAATTCTGAAATAATTTAAGTATTATTGACAACAGTTATTCGTTGCTTGATCAATTTTTGCGTCTATGCTACAGACGCAAAGAAGAAAATCTTATTAAAATGGAATTCTCACTTTCAATAAAATAAAATCACAGTGTTAGTGAATAAAAACCAAGATGTTTCAGCAAAGCTACTTTTTGCTACTCTTCATTTGTTTCGCGGCTTACGGTAGATTTACATGGCCGCGCGCGGTCATTCCACAAAAACGGCTGTATCACCGTCATTTTTGTACCAACCGACCACATCAACGCGGGCGAGCGAGATCACTTGTTTTGACAATCTGCTTTTCGTACACATTCCGTACGCATTAATGATATTGATAAAATAATAATCAAAACAGTAGACGCACGATTCAGAAAGATTAATAATGGCTTCTCTCTATTCAGAGAATCGAAATAAAAATATAGATTTGTATACTATTCTTAACAAGGTTTCAGAAAAATTAGAGCAACGGAGAAAAATTAGAAACATATTGGAGGCACCGAAAATTCGAATTAAAAAAAAGACGATTCGGAGAAGCTCTAAATTTCCTCCTGGATAATTCCCTAAAAAAATCTGTGTACACAAATACACCGTTAGAAAGAAAAAACTGTAGTGCTGATATTTGGTCACCCTACAAGTTTGTTAGAAACGTCAAGTCTCATGTAGAACAACCAAAGAAAACATTTCGATCTCGGAGGAAAAAGCGGATGTAACTTTCCAGGCCTTGTTGAATCACACTTTCAGCAGGATTGTGGAATTGCAAAGGGAGGCCATAATCCAGTAAATGCAGAATTCAGAAACTACGTGAATGGAACTTTTGTTGGTGTGTTTATGGGGTGTGGATGTTAGTACTGGTCATTCACCTTACAAGCGATCTTTTAAATCAGAGAAAGATAATGAAAGTTCCAATGATGAAAGCTATTTTTTAATTTATCTCATCTCTTTACGAATCTCAACTGCAGACAAGATATTTTGTGGAAAAACGCGCTACTCAATCGCCAAGATCTTGTCGCCCTACTCAGATATTGCAAACTAAAGAAACCGAGACCATTATTTTGAATCAAAAAACGAACATTGAGTATCCAATTGACAAGCTTACAACTCATGAATTTGCATTCGACAATAGTCGGAGTGTTCGGACCCATTTTTCTTTGTTTTCAACATTGACAAACAGCAAGGTACTGAACATAATAACAGGTACAAAATATAAGCAAACATGCTCTGTCCGTCATTCGATTCAAAAGTTCTTTGATAATCGGTCTAATAGGCTTAAGGACTTATTTTTACCAGACGCGAATTCGTTGATGTATGGACTCAGTCCATTAAATGCGTGGATCAGAATACTAGAATGTTGCCTGCACATTTCATTCTGGTTTTCTCTCAAGGTCTGGAAAGTAAGATCACTTTCTCTACAAGTTATATTTGCAAAGTGGAGAACAAAGGTTTAAGAGATTTTGTGGGAAAAGTTGGAATTTATATTGAATAACACAAAACCAGGAGGCTGTGGCACTACAAACGATGGAAATACAACTCGATGAGCATTTAAAAATCTAGAGGAACTTGTTTAACATCTTGCGCTTGAATGTGAGTTACTTCGTAATTTCAGAAAAATTTGAACCGCTATGTCGCAAAAATCTTCCGGTAAATTCGCTTGAATTTGGAAAACTTTGGGATTCTACTGCTCTAATATATGTAGCTCACTACAATTGATATCCTATGCCTTAAATATTATATTAGATACTCACTCACGTAGCAGAAATCATAAGAACAAGCGTGCTATCGGTAGGAATGCTTGGCGAATAAGCTTCTGAAGCTCAGAACAAAGATTATATGAATCATAGACAATTCTGTAACAAAAAAGACGACCGCTAAGCAAATATGTATGTCCTGTTCTATAGAGTGACGGATTCCTCCGATTTACTCATATATGCAATCAGTGTTCATTCTTGATTTCCCAGAAAGACATTTTTTCCCATTTCCGTAGAGGTAAGAGATTTACTCGTTGTGCTTCAAGTAAATGTGATCCAAGAAGATGCAACATATAGTTCGAAAATAGAGGATCAAGAAGATGAAGAGGTTGGTCTTTCAGAAACTCAAATGCTTCAAGATGGAACTGAATTGATGAACGAAGAGGAAGATGAAACTCAAGATAATTTTTAAGCGAAAACCATTTGAAATTGTGAGAGACAAGGGGACTCACTCCAATCAAGCACCCCGAACAAGGAAAAATTCACCCACGCGCACGTCGTTTCCTCTGGGTCATACTAAAAGTAGAATAACTTATACAATTAAATTGATTTAATGAATAGCGAATACTTTCCTTGGAATTAAGGTTGCATATTCAATCTGCTAAATTTAATTTTTAATTTATTGAACAAATTTGGCATCAGTGACGTAGAAAACTCATCTAAAATTAATTTCAAGGAAATCGATTTATTATACAAAATATTTTGGTTGGTATATTAGGTCCGCCAGTTTAAATTTCCAAATTTTGACATCAATTTCGGAAACAGAAACGGCACTCAACGTAAATCCGCCACTGGTCAATGAACATGAATTTGGAATAAGAACGAAAAAATGAGCTGAAATTTAGTAGAAAGATGAGATATGACCAGAGAATGAAGTATGGCAGGAGGAAGAGACCTTTCCAAATCAACATTCGCAAAATAAAAAATTTCCCTTAAATTTTAACAAATTTTACTAAAGTGGTAAATATCCATAAAAGGCATAGCGACGGAGTGTTTTATTTCTGAAAATATAAATACAGATTTTTAAATTTCATCGAATTGTTTGATTTAGATAAAAGTTATAGAAATAAGTTTTTCGACTTTTCGACCTTGCCCCAAATTTTTATTATCAAACTCAAAAAACCATGTGCTGAGTTTCATAGAAATAAGCAAGATTGGTGTATTTGTTTCATTTGAATTGCTGTATTTTTTAATAAAAATAACTGCTTATTTACAACTTAGATATCTCTCATGACTTTCAAAATAATTTTAAATTTTTTAAATAACTGTAACATAATTTTAACAATTATTTTTCCTATCAAATGTATGAAAACTCGTATTTTTTATTTATATATAAAAGTTAGTCATTGTTTGGAGTATTACATTTGTTCTTAAGCATTATATATTATTTTAATAATGAATTATTCTTAATTTTCGAAGTAAATAAAAATTGAGCCAGAGATGTCCACTTTTTTCTCAAATTAGTGGCCTATGCTACTTCTCGTTGCGTAATTACATAATTTTCATACAGTTCCTCTAATAAATTACAAATTTCTATTTATTGTTTAAAGTTTTTACTTGCTCAAGCAGCTTCCATTTAATAACTTAAAAAAGTAAAATAAAATGAAACATATGCAATTTTGTTCTGAATGTATAATGTATAGAAAAAATATATAATTACCCTTTATCAATTGTTCAAACAAATTAAAATTGTTTCAACAAAATTTGTGTTTAGAAAGTGTTTTAATAATCGTATTTTATGAAGGAAGCAACATTAAATGATTTCGAGCAATAAGTTCTGCTAAAAGCCTAATATCATTGTTTAAACAATGCATTATTGTTTTCGAATTGAAAATTTAGAAATAAAGAGGACATCTCTAACTCATCTTTTAAAAACTTCGAAAAAAACAATGAATAATTGTTTACATAATCACATCATGTTTTTAACCAAATGTAATAGTCCATACAAAAAGAAATTAGTCTATTTCATTCAAAAAATACGTTGATTAAAGAAAAAAGGGGAAAAATAATTGTTTAAATAATTACATAAATTTCAACAGGCCTTGATTGAGATTTACTGACATTTGCAACCATCCAAAACCTCAATACTTATGTTAAAGGAATTGGGGGGGTCAGTCTTTAATTTTTGATTAACAGTTTAATTTCAAACCGTTTCTATTGATCGTCATTCAGGCAGAGGATTCAAAAATTTCATAATAAGTTTAGCAATTTAAATTTTATTAAATACGATTGATCTTAGAAACATTGCATCATTTTAATTCATTTGCCGTATCAACTTGATATCTGGAACTTTTGAATTTCGTTCCGGATCAAAAAGCCTGATATATTCGTATTGTACTAATTATTTGATGACGCATTTCTGTAAGTTTTTTGTGAAATAATATTTGCGCTCCAATTCATGTTAGCTAATAAAATAATATTTCTGGACGTTATCAGCTTTTTAAATTGTAGAACAATTGAGAGTCTCTATGTTACAATCGCTTAGATCCGGCGACACATTCTCCGTCTCTCTTTTCGCGACGCAAAATGCCGGGAAAGTATTGTCCTGAAGAAAAAGTCAGAAAATAAAAGAGAAAAGATATAAACTTATAAAGAATTAAAAAAGGCACACATTATATCCAACAAATTGTTTGATACAGTTTCTTCTTTCATCCTAACTTTTAAGAGGTGCCATTTTTTATGGTCTGCGAAGTGATTAATGAGGACCTTGAGTCAATGTAGTTACTATCTAGAAATATTTTTTAGTAGGTCAGAGTAAGAAAAAATGGTTTATAATACCGTAAACAAGTTAATTAATAAAAGCCATTTTTTGTGATGCGCAATGATAAGCTGTTACAAATTCACAGTTTTTATATAGCACATAAAAGATATGTATGCCTCATTGTGACTATTTAAAAATATCTGTAATTGCGCAATTATTTACACAATTTTAATAAACAAATACAATTTTTCGTATGTAACGATTAATACGCACAATTTTTTTTTCGAATCAACCAAAAATATCTTATCAATTACGACTTGCTTTGACTTTTTTTAAATGAAGATCAACTGGTCATTATTTAAAGAATATTTATAAAAAAATTCACGTTTTTAACATTATCACACGAATAAGGCCAATTTTTTGCAAAACTCACTAAAAATATATCTTTAGTCACTTCTAGCTGTAATTTTGTTGAAATTGATAAAAAATATTAAAATTTTTTCATAATTCTTATAAATAAAGGCACATTTTTAACACGTTTCCAAGAATGGCTTTTATTTTCTTTGTGAAATTAACTGAAATTGTATTTCCAATAACTCTTTAATATGATACTCCGCCAGCGGATAATAAGTGTTAATTATTTAAACAATGTTTATAAATAAATTTACATTTTGGTCACTTTTGCAGGAACAGGCTTATTTTGTTTGTAAAATAAATAAATATTTGATTTATTTCACAAAATTAACTACGTCATCAACCCTAAGATTGTGCAAGACAGCGAGTAATTAAAATAATCGAAAGAAATTATTTCTAAAATTGATGTAATAATCAACATCATACAAAAAAAAGTATCATTGTAAATTTTTTTTCCTTGTCGCTGTAGCCCGTTAACCCATCATTCCCTCTCACAGGCAGACAGCCCATACTTCAAACGAGCGAGAGCTCAAATTGGGGAGTCTGCAACGATCGGGGGCAAAAACATTTTTTATTGACTCGTGTCACGTGTTTTTAGCATCGCTTAAGTATTTCACGCTGGTGCTTCAAGTTTCAGTTTATTTCGTCAATAACGAAGTTTCGACGAGTTAAGCACAAAAATGTATTCAGTTTGATCCAATTCGTAACCTAGTTTTTATTTTTTATTTCGAACATGGCAAGTCGAATCCACAAATTTTTGCGACATAATTTTTCCCTTTCTTAATGCTCTGAAAACTCATATTTTTCCCTTTGTTTTCTAATTTTTTATTTAGGACAATACTTTCCCGGACCTTTGCCTCGCGAAAAGAGAATAGGAGGATGTATCTTATCTGCACCCATATTTAACCGTGAAGTTTCGATTTATTCTTGTTGAAAGAGTAAAAGAAAAATCATTTTTAGAACAAAAAATCTTCAAGAACCTAAGTTTTTAAACTGTAAAAAAAAATATATTTTCACAAAATCAAATAAGAGTTTAGATAACAGAAACAGTTGAAATGAATATTGAAATAAGATATCGTTTTCTAATATTTAGCATCATATGAAATACATCTTTTAACTTGTGACTGGAGACAATGTTACTTTATACTTTGCACATTGGGGCATATTAAAAATGCTAAAATTGATCAAATGTTTTGAGTAAAGTGACAAAATGTGTGGATTGGAATCCAAAAAAAGTTGAAGGAATTTGTTTGAAAGCAGTTATTGTATTCTGTTCTCTTTTTATTCTTTGCAACCACTTATGGTATTCACATTCATCTTTTCAAAATGCACTTTCAGTTTTAATATTTAATTCATGCCAAACAATGATGATATTTAATGTTGAATTTTCTATAATCAATCATTAAACAATACATTTAATATTTCTGTGCTCAGAACTCAACTATAACTGCGGTATTTTGTTGAAAAAGAGACAGATAACAAAGTTGGCTTTTAGTTTCACATTTACTTATTTGATACATTAATCTCTGCGCTCAACGTAATGTCGGGTTTTGAAATGCGTACAAACTCCGTATAAATAGGGAAACTTTTCGAATTTTATTTCTTATTAACTACAAATTCTAGATCCCCCTGGAATTCTGATGAACGTAAAGAGTAAGAAAACATACTTAAAATGATAGATATATAATATTTTTATATTTACCAATGGAATTGAGAACAAAAGCCAAGACTAAAAAGAACGTACGAACAATCCTCATCTTTCGTAATCTAAATAAAAAGCTGATTTATGTATCAATAAACTTTTTAATTGAAAAAATAACTAATCAATATGCTGGTAATTCTTTGACTTATATAATTAGTATGCTTATTATATGACTCGTCACAAGCCTCAAGGTTTTTATTCTGAGATACTTCTATTTCATTAAAATCAGTTTCAAGGAAAAAAAATAGTTGCCACGTGAGATAGAAGTGCTATCACAATGTAGATAATGTTTTACGTTTTAAACAATTTATGTGTTACATAAAAAGATTATACAGGGTGTCCAGCAAATTATCCTTATCCTTGCAGGGGCGGCTAGAAAAATAAATAAGTCAAAAAGTCTTTAACTTTTTGGCTCCGATACGTATTTTGGGATTTAAATAGCTCTTAAATTGTATATAAGTGGGACGCTTGTGTAACAGTGAGCGTGCATAAAGACTAGTGCTCGAAAGTTTTAAAATCATTAAATTACTCATACTGTTTCATAAAACAATATATTAATTGCACAGTTTCTAAACCAACTTCAATATTCAGTAACTTTGAAAGAAAAAAGAAACATTTATCAGCGAATGTTAAATTTAAAATTGCACAATTTTACAAAATTCAAGCAATCGTAAATAATAAACAATTTTAACGCGAATTTAATACATGTGATTATTTTTGATGGTTTATTATTTTAAATGGGATATGTAATTACTGGTTAACGAAAAATTTTTTTGAATATTAACATAATATATTCTTTCTTCATTCTTTGTCTATTCGAAAAATGTAAAGATAACAGAAAAGAATCTTACAAATTTTCAGGCTAGAATCTTGTGAGTACTGTGTGTGCATTATATGTGCAGTCCTTTAGTAAACATACCGACAATACACTCGATATCCTGGACAGTATCTATATACTTATACACTGAAAAAAATGCAGCATTTTTCTTATTACATTGAAAAATCTTTTTTTTTATATAAAAAACATTAATCTTCTTGGTAGAAAATTCATATTCTCCCTTGAAAATTTAACAATTTTAATCGCTTTTATGTGGAAATTGAACTATTCCATTTTTGGTTGAAACTTTATCCTGTACATTGTATTAGTTAAAACACGAATTATTTCATAGAAAATTTATTTATTTTGTTAAAAAGTAAACTTTTGGGTTGAAAATTGATATATTTTGTTAATTAGATTTTTTCCTAACATTAAAAAAACTGCAAAATAAAAAAATTGCCTTAAAATCGTCCTGATTCTTTTTTTTTAATTATTAAAAGCTTTTCGAATACTCACTTAAAATTAAATTTTCAAAATAAAAAATTAATCAATATTTTACAATTCTCAAAAAGCTTAATTTTTTTTAAATCTGCGAAAATCTACATCGTCTTTCAAATTATTCGAAATAAATTCAAGTTTTCAATTAATTTTGAATCTTTTTTTAAATTAAAATTGTAGCGTTCAAATTTAAAATTTATCTCATTACAATTTTAACAATTCAAGGCTTTCTATTTGGAATCATTTTGTGCAAATTTTTATTGTTTTTCATAGGTGTTTATAATAGATTGTTTTAAATGAACGGTCAAATATTGCTAATAATTAACAAAATTTTGTTGTTTTTTTCAATTAAAAATTAAAAATTGAATGGGTTCAAAATAAAATTTTTTTAGTCTGAAATAATATTTGGAGTCATCATTGAAAACAATTTTAAAAACTAATATTTATTAATTCTTTAATTTCTAACGAATTTAGAATCATATTGTAAAATCAATTATTTTTCCATTCTTAATACCTTAAATTCAATTTAAAAAATTTTATTTAAAAATTCTTTTCATAAAAAAAATCATAATCGAAAACAAATAAATTAATTTTCTATCAAATAATTCGTGTTTTAACTAATACAATGTACAGGATAAAATTTTAACCAAAAATAGAAGAGTTCAAATTCCAGATAAAAACTGTGTTTTCTTATAAAAAAATTTTTTTTTCAACTTAACCAATATATACGATTAATTTTTAATCAATCATATAATAGTTACATTTTCAGATAAAGATAAATAATTTTTAACAGTAAAAATGAATTTTCAGCAAAGTTGTTGAATTGTCCACCAATAACATAAATTTTCGACTAAGAAAATTAATGATCTACAAAATAAAGAAATTTTAAACAAAATACATAAATTTTCAATGAAATTATTTAATTCTAAAGTCGAAAAGACCAATTATCTACAAAAAGTTGAATTTTTTAAGCGAAAAATATGAGTTTTTAATCAAAGAGTTGAACTTTCAACCAAATAGTTAAATTTTCAGTTTCAAAAATGTATTTTCAATGAAAGAGATGAACCTTCAAAGAAATAAATATAGATTTTAACAAAGTAGTTGAACTTTTGATAGTGAAATGCGGTTCAAGATATAAATAAGACTATTATGATGTAACATAATTATAATATTATTATTAATAATATGTATATATATTAAAACTGGTTTCTTGCCCAATTAGTCATTTAGATCGATTTTGCTATGTATTTTGGACTCGCAGATGAGTCCAACAATTTGCCTGAAGGGCGCCAGATAGTTTTCACCAAAACTATCAAAATTTACACTGATTTAAAGATTAATTAAATTTTTCTCGGACCGCTCCGATAGAGTGGAGTGAGTAAGGAGTGACGAACGAAAGAGTGGTTAGGGTATAAGATCAATGAACACTTGATTTTAATAAGATTTAAATGTTTTATTAGTAGTAGAAGTTCATACTCAGACTGTACAAGGGGGAACCAGTGTTTCCAAAATTATAACGAGATTGTTTGGCTCGTTCGAGGCCATTTTCTTTAACTTTCCATTATGAATTACGTAAATTAAAACGCCGTAATAAATTATTAACGGGTAGAAGACCCCATCCGTTTGATTTGAAGTAGAAGTTCCAATTAAAGAGCGACAACGAAACACTGCATTTTATTTTGAACGAAACAGGCAATGACCTTGTCCTAGGTCAGCAACTAACAAATTTCAACGACGTGTGCCTACCCGGTCATGTTCATCGTCTTCTACTACATTTCACATGAACAAGACCTGTGATAGTACTGGAGTGAACGTAATTTCAAATCTGGGATCACTATGTGAAGACGCCAGGAGCCCGAATTGCTCAAGAAAGGATTCGAGGTTCTACAGACTCTTCTACGGGAGTAGAACTCTACAATGATCCTGGATATGAGAAGATTTCATGGTCGCTACGTCCATATTAGCTCTATGGCCCAGGCTCGTGCGTTGTACTATACCGCATTGATGATGAAGCAAGGTCCTTGTTATCAGTTACAGGCGAGCGTATTATTTAATATTTTGGTATAAATGTTTCATGGATAGTGATGACTAGAATTGTAATGTAATCACAAAAAGGCAAGCACGTGATCCTAATATTTGAATTTAAACCCCATTGCGATAGTGATCACTGAATTTTTATTAATAATCTTAAAAAAAACCTTGTACTATCGCAAACCAGGTTCTCTGCTGTTTTTTTTTATTTGAGCTAGGCGGAAGGTAATAAAGAAGTCAGATTCAGGTACACCATAACCTCAAAATGTCAATTGTTTTGGTAAAGTTGAGTTCAGAGTTTGAAAGTTAGAAATAAATTTATGTTCATTTTTGAGATTTCGTTCAGTTACTTGATGTTGTTAATTTCTTTGACCCAGGAAAGGTCTGGCGCCCAACATTGTTTCTTGTAATAAAGTTCTCGTGAGGTTACGGTTCAGGCAGCGTATCATAGTTCACGAGGGTACAATCATTTAAGAATTAACCAGTATTTCTTTTTCCAAAACAAGTAAAAAAATTACTTTCATTTTTCTCAAAGAAAGAAAAAGATTTTGTATTTATATAAAGTCTCTATCTTCCGTTAACTATTACAACTAAAAAATATATCGACAAAGTAGTTGATTACCGCAAAATGGAGCTAAACAGCATGTGTGGGAGTAACCGGATGCTCTGCAGCTTTATAACCACACGGCTTATTGTCAGCGGCGTGCTGCATGCTTGGTAAACAGGATACAATTTGACAAAGTCGCTGGAAAAGATCGGAGTCGCTAACTCTAATATGATACAAATCAGAGGCGAAAACCGTGTTTATCTTTTTTTAATATTCATTTATTGATAATATTTTAAAAACCTCATGTGTAAGCAGGCACTAGAGTCTAATGATAATTTGTTTGGGCGAGTCTATTCCCAGAACATTATCATATTGATCATGGTATGGTAGCTGTCTATGCCAATATTATTGCTTTTGTTTAGAAAATTAATACAAGTTTGCTCAGTACTGTCTGATAAGATTTGACACACAACTTCTGATTAATAAATGACGGCTAAACGGTTTTCAATGTTATTTCAGTGCCGCCAGCATTACAGGATTCTTTTTTCCATTTTCATTAAATGCAACATTATCAGCGAAAAAATAAGATTCTCAAGCACTTCAGTGTGAATGTTTGAGGGTAGAGTCAAAGATTTAACAAAAAAAAATGCTAGATATACAATGGATTTTCAATAAAAATGCAGG
Organism: Belonocnema kinseyi; assembly: GCF_010883055.1. Classification (NCBI taxonomy): domain Eukaryota; kingdom Metazoa; phylum Arthropoda; class Insecta; order Hymenoptera; family Cynipidae; genus Belonocnema; species Belonocnema kinseyi. The sequence goes on from NC_046657.1 coordinate 156,058,949, forward strand.
ATTTTCATAAACTCCAAAACATTTTATAGATTGTGGCATAAGCATAAAAAATTTAGTATCTATATCTTTTTTAAATCTGATTCTAATGAACTATTAATATCTCATAAGGACAACAATAACGCCCACCACCTGTGAGATAACGTGTACGTGCTATGTGTATTATATAATCTAATAAAGTATTAGAGTGTTCATTATTTACATTGTGAATCAAATTCTTCATTAGCACATTAATCAGTTGTTTGTATAAGTAGAAAAGATGAGGATTGAACATAATTCTCTCTTAACATTAAAGGTTATTTTTCATTCCATTGGTAAATATAATACTATAATTTATATAATTTTAAGTATCGTTGAGTTGCATTTGATTACATTCTCTCCTTTTACGGGTTAGGGAGTTTACACATAACATCAGGCATCAATCCTTACTAGGAAAAAAGAAAAACAAACTAAGAAACAATCAAACTTATTGTCTGTATCTTCCTACTTTTTTATTTTTCTGGAAAACGGAAGCCCTACACTCTCCCTCTCTGTATCCTATTTCTTTTCCTTATATTTCTCACAGCCAAATCCAATTTTCACTCTTCCTTTTCGTCATTTTTTTCCTCCCTCACATAGTTCTTCTTTTCTTATTCTTGGCCTCCTCACTCCGTAGCGATCAGCATCATACATCCTGCTTCCTCGTCCCAGCTCCAGATTGTTTCTTTCACTTTCACTTTTGGTTCTTTTGTCATTACTTTAACGCCAGCCTGCTCTTGCCTTGTCCTCTCTTTCCTTATCCAATCCTGCAGCAAATCCTCTATTTCCATTGTCAATCTACAGCACTTCAAATTCCTACTTCCTCTCATAAGTTATGCCTTTTTCTGCTATTTTTTAACTTTGACGTTCATCTTTCATCAATCCCCTAGGAGTTTAAAATCTTGTGGACCTTTGAAGTCCATGCTTCCAGCATCCCTGCCACGTTCGTTACGTTGTTCTTTTCTGTCCTCCCGCCCAGCACTCTTATGTTTCTCCGTCTCCAAGCTCTCTCTTCTTTCTCCGCTTATTATTCTGCCTCACTTAGTTTTTCTGATAGCTTTCTCCATGCCACCATATCCTCGCTCGCCTTGCATCCTACATCGCATCCTTAAGAACTTCTCACCTCCATCTTCTTCTCGCTTTCTTGCACCTGATTCTTCTTCATTTCTGCACCTTAACCCAAGCTGAGCTTTTTAATTTCCTCCTTCATGCATTCGCAGATGGCTTGCAACTCTGCCTTTCCTTCCTTCTTTTCGAAGATGCCCTCCCTTTTTTCATCTCCCAATTGCATTTCGTTTCTCTTTTAAACATTCTCAGTTCCCTCTTTAAATCTCTCTTGTATGTATTTCTTCACACTCTCCTTCAAACCTCTTACCGCTTCCACTCATCTTTACTTTTTGATCCTTTAAACTTGCTCAAAACAATTCATTTCTACACCGACAAACATACTTACTACTAGAGTTACTACTTTTGTTGTTTGGATGGCAGTACGTTTTAACTGTAATCTGCACCAGGCGTCTCTCTCTTCTCGGCCATCCGGTTCGGTATATCTACATAACCTCACTTTTCACCACGAGCTCTATTTAACCTCCATTTTTTTTTCTACACTCTCCTTTTTACCGCATTTACATCCATTAAATAAAATCTCTTTAATTATACTCTAGAACCACTTCTTTTCCACTTCCGTCTTATTTTTACTTTTAAATCCGCCAAGCTTTACCCTGGTACCTCTCACACGTCGAACACTTATCCACACCGAACTATAATAAGCTATACTTAAAGCAGAATTCAAAGCCTGTGTCCTTCTAAATATACACCTCTAACGCAAAACGCAATTCAAACTTCAAAAATCTTTGAAAAAACAGATATTCAAGTTTCATTTCCACATAGATTTGTAGGTTAAACATTATATTTTTTTAAGATTAAGGTGCTCAATTATGTCTTTAGGATCTCTGCACTGTCATAAAAAGGATTCTTTTAACTATGCGCGTCATCCTCTAATGCGGAAAAAGTACCTTTGAACAAATCAATATTTAGGCAGAACTACTAGTCCGGTTCTTAAAGATTTTTTTAAAACTTTTTCATTAAAAAATGTTTAAATTAAACTTTGATAACTGTCGAAGGTTCCATTCATTCTAACAACAAATAGTCATAATTTACACCACACTCATAAAAAATAAGGCATAACAGTACTTATTAAATTTAGTTATTCTACACATTGTTGTAAACAAATTATTAAACAAATGTTTCAACTTATCATTCGCGATGTTTGAATACATTGGCCCTATGTACAGAGTTTTATTTAATACAACGCTCATTTAAAATTAGTAAGATTTCGTTTTTGTAGTCGATTTTGCTAAAGAAATTAAATATCTATATGAACTACCGGGATACCTTTAAATTTCATGTCCTTGACATTTTATATTAGTTCGCAATAGATAAACCCTTTTATTGTTAAGAATATTTTAATATAAAAATACAAAAACATTAATTAAAAAATCAATATAAAAATATTAAACATCCAATATGTCCCTCTTCTGTAATTTTTATGCTTTGGATTTCAAACCTCGAAAGTATTACAGAAAAAGGCGATTGTAGAACAAAGCACATTTCAAAACATTACTTCTAAACCTTTTTTATTCAAATAATAAAATATTTTAAAAGTTTTTTTCTATTTTTAAAGGCAGCCATCTTTTCAGCGAAAAATTCACTTTAATTTCACATGAATTGAATCTAGGTAAATGCTCATAAAAATTAAACCATACTAGTGAAAAATTTAATTAAACGTGTTTGAATTTTTTGATAAATAAATGAGTGAACAAAAGTTTTATGTTCTTCATATACGATATTTAAATACACTGGACCTACATTTTTAGAAGGACACAGAATTGAAATAATGTTACCTTCAACTTATTCAAACCTAAACGTTAATTATAATTGCTAATATATATTTGCGAATTATTTAAACAAATTTATTCAGCAAATTGACTATTTTTGTGATTTTTCAGTATGTAAAATTCGTATTTTAAGTAGAATCATCTTCTTATATGTTGAGAAAGGCTACTTCTGTGATATGTTACAGTTAAACAATATCCATATATTGTTTAAAAAAAGCGGAATTAACAAATGGCGATGATTTTTCATTTTAATGATTTAAAGCTATATAAAAATTTTGTATTATTATGAACAAATCGTTTACAATTCATTGTGAGCCGAATTTGACTTCTCACTTAAATTTCTATCAGATTTATAAACTGTCGGTGCTCGTCTAACATTCAATGGCTCCAATTCCGCTTTTTACGAGACAACTTTTCACCGTGTAGAGAATTCCTTAGAAAATCTATTTAAAAAAACTATGAAAATCTGCATACTTAAAAAGTAATATATTATAGAAAAATATTTCCATAAAACCATTAATAATCTATATATTTTTGGAGAGTTGATTTTGCAGTTTGACTGCTTACCTAATGGCGCTCCTATTCTTACTCTTCCTTGCTTTAGATGACCTTCTTTTCCTGCCAAACATAATTCAACTGAAACTCTATCTCTTTCAGAGCCCCAGCTTCGTGCCGGATCCACTTTATTTCCTGCAGAGCCTCCTCTTCGCGCTAGGTCCAGATCCTCTCCTGACAGGCGTCTTTCTTTACGCATACTTGGATATAAACTTGAAGAAATTGAAAAAATTCGACTTATTCCCCACATTAATCCAAACCGTCGTTTCCAAATTCGAAAATACACTTTTCCCGCCGATAAACTCATAAATTTGCCCCCAGAATTAGCCAAAGAAACCCCTTTAAGGAGTAGCAACCGAATCCCACAGAAGTTTTATGTAGTATGCTTAGGCAAAATGTAAATCGGAATGAAAATATTACAAGTGAGGGGCGATGAGAATAAAATTTTCTATATGTTATGCTTATTAAGGCTTAAATAATTTTTTCATTACAGATTATTTAATGTTGTCATAAGTTTTATTACTATTATTTAACAAGAAATCTGCGTCGAGCCGACAAACATTAGATCCGGTATTCACCGGAAAACCAAAATCTATCCTTTAACGAAAACTATATTATTATTATTATTATTATTATTATTTTTATTTATACTCCTATTTGATTCAATACATTATTCTTATATATGAAGAGTAAGGTTGATTGAATATCGTAGCTTTTCTAATAGAACTGCTACCATAAAATAGAGCTCTCGCCTTCCCGCTCTGGGGTCGATCCCGAAGGAAGATCTGAGGCCTCTTCACGGTCCTTCTAGGACCACCTCCGTATCCACGGAACTCCACGCTTCTCACTACTACGCTCTTACGAGGGATCACTCGATCACCTCTGCCTTGCTATAATCTGGCTATCTTCAACGAAGTTTACAAGTGGCAATAAATTCTAATGTTTTAGTTCGTCTCTTGTATTGTGTTGATCCTGGTTATCAGCGTCCTATTTCCAGTTCCCCACCTCGGTAGGCATTCCCTTCATACTCTTAAGCCGTACTTTTAATGGTAAAAAGAAGGTGAGATCTATGATCTGAATTTTGTTCGCGATCGCTTTTGTTATTGCCATGATTAGGAGCGCGAGCTAACTCGAATTCGAGTTAGAAATATATTCTACTTTAGACCTGCGAAGTGCCAGAATGGTCCGCGTCTTATATGGCAATTGTTCCAGGAAAGTGGTTTTAGTGACTGCGTCTTTACAGTTCCCGTCGTTTAAATTACAACGTCGCAATAATAACAGATATGGTTCCCCCTCAGAAATGACTTGAGCCCTGACTAATTCTCGGAGACAAGCTCTAAGGGGAATTAAGAACTCGGCTAAAATGCGTTCTTTGATTTAAGAGTAAAGTCGGTCTGGCGGTGGATCTGCTAATAAAGTGTGAGATCTCAGGGATGCTATGTGTGTTGTCTCGGAGCTCGTCAAGCTAGCCTCTCCTGAATCCATAACCGAAATAATTATATGTATCTTAGGAATGTAGCTATTACGTGAAATGGGATCAAATTGAAGGAAAACTGGTAATTGCGTGCACATTCATTATTGAAAAAGAGAGGGAATGAACGAGTCTGGTGAATGGAGAGACCGGTACGATACGAGGACTGATCGAGGAGGTGCACTCTTCGCTCAGCTCCGCTCTGAGAAGCTGCTTTTTCAAAGATACAGTAACGAGCTCGGGAATCGTTCGAAAAAATAGATAAGATTTCATAGGTCTCAAATGAATTCTTCTTTCTGGCAATGAGGGTCCAGAACTTTGCAGAAGAATAATATCCTTGATTGAAATAAATGATTAGGTATGAGGAAGAAGAAAATTAGAGAGTACTTGAAATTGTGCAAGTGTTTTGACAGATTTTTCTAATGAAAAGTGTCCGTTGTTGAGGATAATTGAGGCCAAAGTTGGAAAATAGTTTTAAATACTTTTACTTATTTAAAAGCTGTGCTAGTAATATTTTTAAGTGTCCAACTATTATAAAAAATCTGAGTATGATTTTCATATTACTTTCATTCGGGAGTTAATCCAAAAATAAATTCGCGATTGTAGAATGCAAAACGATCAAATAAAAACGATTCACTAATTTAAATATGTGGATTTGTGAACTCTAGGAAAATCAGATTAAATCCCAGAATGAATTCAAAAATCCATACAACTTTAATTGTACTGAGCTTGTAAGAAGTAAAAAAAATAAATAAAAAAATAAGTCCTGGACAGTCAGAATCAAATTAGGCAGGGTTAGACGTTTATAATTAAATAAAGCGATTTCAATTGAATAAAACAAAACGAAACAAATCCTGAATAATTAGGCCGAAAGTTTTAATTTAAAGTTTGAGAAAACATTATCTTAACTTTCATGAACATAAATTCTCCTTTCACTCTTGTGATCCCATATCTCCGTTTTATAATAAGAAAACATTAAAAATTTCGATCATAGTGTCTCTAATACAATATTTACTTTCAGATTTAATACTTCATCAGGAGTGGTGCCGGGGCAAATATTCGGGACCAATTTTCTGGACAGAGAAAATTAAATCCGCCAAAAATTCGTACAGTTTTATACACTTTCCTATAACTACGATTTAGCGAAATTAATGAATTGATAAGCCTTTAGAAAATTTTAATAAAAATCAAATATCAAAACAACAAAAAAATGTTTTGGAAAGATAAATAACGTCTTTAAAGTGAAATTATGTTACAAACTAGGTTGTAAAAGCTAGGTTGTAATCTGTAATTTGTAATCACTTGAATTTGCTTTGCAATCACTCTGTAGATATAATTCAAATATTTATATGCCAGCGTCTTAATTTTACAGAGAAGTAGCAGCACATATTATAAGAAGAAAAATGAGGATTTAGGAACAAATTTTGAGACCGGAAATTTAAAAGTAAATCTCAAACATCGAGGAATGTGTTTAGAAATTCATGATTGAAAACTGTTATTAGGGAATCGGGATCCACGAAAAAAATGTCGAGCCTCTTTCCCAACTGAGTCAGGAGTGATTCCTAAATTGTAGGTATGCGCTGCATGCTGCACCTTTAGGCAGTACTTTTCTTGTGGATAGAGTGCTGGTTGCACAGTACTCATCTAGCAAAATTCATCCTGGATCCAAATGTCTTAAAATACAAGACTCAGTCCCTATTTTTGAAATCCATTTTTCTTAATGAGGACTTACATTATGAGGTTATAATATTCTATTATAAAAAGAAAATCCGAAACGTTATATTCTCTATATTTTTTAGTTTACATTTAGACAATAAGAATCTGTTATCAAACTGAAACGTACATTTTGGTTGGATATTGGGTTCGTACAATTGTGGTCATAATCACTTGCAAATCAATTCCTATTCACCGATTCGGACAAATTTCGTTGAATTATTTTAATACTGTTCAAATCGGAACGACATTCACTGGCAAAGAAGTTACTGTGAAAAAATCCAAAAATTTTTAGTACAGTAGTACTTACAAAATGCAAATAATAATAATAATAATCAACTTCATTGTTTGAAATAAGTGAAATACCCAAAAAGAATAGTCGATTTTTTAGTTACACAAGATTTCCCTGATACCTAAGATATTATTTAAATAGTGATTAAACTTTTAATCAATTTAGCGACTTTTTTGTCTTGGAAACTGACTGTAATGAATTGTAAATAACACAGAATAACTATCTTGACACATTTCATCTGTCAGATAAGAACTTTTAGATACATGTATTACTTAACCCAAATGAGCACCAGAATTATAAGCGATTATATTTTAATCAAATTAGTTTTATTTCTAATAAGAAAAGATGAGGATTGTTCCTTCGCTCTTCTTTTACTCAGCGGTTATTTTCAATTCTATTGGTAAGTATAATAGAATATTTATGTAATATTAAGTATGTTGTTCACCCAATCCATGCCACAGGTCCCAAATTCAGGATTTTTTATTCTTTCAGGCTTATTTCAGGTATTTTTGCGATTTTTAGAATAAAAACTTGGGGTAAAGTTCGTCCGTAAAAGTTTTAGTTTTTTCGATTCTATCGCATGTTCGTGGTTTGTGCCATGAAACTCTCTCTTGTACTGACTTTGATGAACATATATCATCTAAATAACATATTCATAATTTTAAACGAATTTTTTAATTTTTAATTTTTACTATAAATTTATGTTCTGTGACTCAAAAGAATCCCTTTCACTGAATTGATTGAAAACCCACTAATTTTTTAATGGGTGGTAAAAATTTAAGGCTTTTTTTAATTTTCCAATTTTTATTCCACATTTTTTATGATTTTTATGCAAGTCAAATAATGTACTCATATATTTCTTGTTGCAGAGTTGAGTTCACATTTCGACTGCTTACCTAATGGCGCTCCTATTTCTGGAATACCTCCTTCTGTGAATTATTCTTGTAACAGGCATTCTTCTCTTGAAAGTTCTCTACCTGCGACAGAGCCTTAGATTCGTCTCAGGTCTAGCCCTCCTCCTCGAAGACATCGTTCTTTACAAATTCTTGGATATGATTTTGAACAAATTGGACGTATTCGACTTATTCCCAAAAATAAGACGTCGTTGCAATAATGGCAAAAAACACAGTTCTTCGTGGAATATATAATCGAAATGGAAGACACCGGGCGGGGATAAACATGGAAAGCGGCGAAGTGTTGGAAATGAACCGACAATTAGCCCCTGAAATTCCACTAGGGTAAAGACGCCCAATCAGGAAGAATTTTGAGGTAGTACTTTCAAACCAAGAGTAATTCACATTTCTTCAGACCATGAAATTATTTATGAAAATTGTAAACCAAAACTATATTCTTGTTTGTAATCTGAAATTAGTTTATGCTGTCTTTTTGCTGCATAGCATGCATAGTATATTGTCCCCACTGTACCTAGTCCTTACAATTAGTTACTAATACCTTCGGCGGTAAATAATTTGTTCACGCTCTGAAAGTTTGTAAATTTAGCTCTTCAGTCAAAAAAAAAATTTATGTTATCTATTTGGGCTCATTTTTATATTCGCACTATTGTTTTCTCGATGCTTGAATACTGACGTCCAATTTTTCGCTTGTATTCTGCAGCAGTTGTGTATTAAATCGCGTTAGCTTCATTTTGATTGTTTTTCTGTACAACAACTGTACATCTTCACTCTTGTACAAATTCCATCTGGGCATATTCGCAGTTCGATACAAATTACCAGATTTTCGTTCGCTTACTTGATTTAGACATTCTGAAACAGCAGTATCAAAAAATTTGACTCTCTCTCGCTGCCTGATTGTCTAACCAATACTTGTTCTCCACTGTTTTTTTTTGCTGTATTGAAAAGCCTTTTGGCGGGAGCCAACGACGGCACCACCATTTCAGAAAAGAATTTGAATTGCAATGAAATATTAATAGGTAATTTTTTAGTAATTTATTTATTTTAAACAGCAGTATAACATTTTAGATTAAAATGCATTGATATACACTGCTATTTTCTGACATTTCAGATAATTAGCATAGCATAATTTTACGATATAAATTACAATATTACCACTTTTATCTCGGACACAAAATTCAGCTTTTTTTCTGGCATTTATCATGATATTTGCTAGCATCTCAGGCGATATGGCAGTGATTTTATCTCGAATATTGTCGTTAAGCTCGTCTAAAGTCTTCAGTTTGTTGGTACACTTTGTTTTTCAAAAATCCCCGCAAGAAAAAGTCCGGTGCCATTAAAGCGGGCGATCTCCGTGGCCAGTCAATATCAAGAGTCAATATAAACAACTGAACGATTACAGTTAATGAACATCGTCACCATTTCCGCGTGTTCTGTGGGCGTGAACCGATTCATGGTTGAAATTGTAGTGCAAAAACCTTTCCAAAATGTGTTTGACGACGCAAATCGGTTGAAATCTGTAAAAGTTATTCAATATTTCCATCGACCACATTCAGATGA
>NC_046657.1:156068430-156078656 GCF_010883055.1 Belonocnema kinseyi
ATATATATATATATATATATATAAATCTCATGTCCCGACGTTTGTCGCCACTAAACTCCGAAACTACTTAACCGAGCTTGATGAAATTTTGTACAATGTGTATAATATGGTTCAACTTAAAGAATAGAATAGTTTTTTCTCAATTAATTACCTCAATATTTTTGTATTGTAAATTAAATGTTTTCATTTTTAAGTTCCATAAGTTTCTAACGGGTGGCAGTGTAAGCTAGTTTATTGACAGACAATTTAATATTTAACGCTATATAGGTTGGGTAAACAACCAATAGATGGCGCCATGTTTTTATTTCTGGAATAATTTGGGATAATATGAATTCAACATATTATAACTGAGCCACAGCAATGCGTTGCTGGGTCTGCTAGTATAATAATATATCTTTAATTTTTTAAATATTTTTTACCTATGCGGTAAAGTATAAGGTGGAATGGCAGAAGGACAGGGAACAAAAAAAAACTTTGGGAACAAGAGAAAAGGGGAGAAGTTAATGGAAGAGATGGTGGAGATGTACCTAAACATCCAGGAATTTAATCTGGAAGGTCGAGGTGTTGATGGACAAGGCGTAGTCAGCGGAATCAAAGAAAATGAAAGAGCTGTCGCTATTCCTGATAAAAGAAAAAAAAAATTCACAGTGGTCAAGGTGATTAGTTTATAAGCTCAGGAGCGTCGGCTATATGCCAAATGACAGAAGATTCTTCTCTGATCTCTACAAACTGGATACTTTAAAAATGGTGTCGAGTGCCACGAAAAACGATAAACAGAATGAGAATTACAAGCACATCTGCCACAGACGTTTCGGCCACAGGGATTTTGACGCAGTTAAAGAACTGGAAACAAACGACTTCGCCACAGTTATGAGCATACGGGATGACGGCATGAGACAGCGAGTAAATGCTGTATTAAAGGAAAAATGGTTTAGAACCATCACCTGAAACCCTGTGTAAATAATTGACGGATGTTTTGGTCTACTCTTCCTCCACACTGGCTATTGCATATGGAAACAAATAAAATTCAAATTATCCGGGATATCATAATTGTAAAGGATAAAATTGTAAAAATCAAAATTAACGAATAAAACGTGTAGTAGTTATGGGAAGTATCAATAAATAAGATTTAAAAAAAAGCAAGTTAGGGCGAGTACTTTGTTAACTTTTCTCGAACCTATCGGAAAGAAGAGAATGATCGTTCATGGCTTTGACGCGAAAACTCTATTTTTAAAGGACAAGACGAATGGGGAAATATATTTTATCGTATATGTGATGTGAAATTGGGAAACCGCCCTTGCAGCATCAACAATCGAACGTCCTATGATATCACGATATTTTTAAAAACCTAAAACGGCGCTTTGAACTCGGTTTCTTCGTTCAACACCGCATATGTGAATAACATTCTAATAGCGATCAAGCAGAAAGATTATGTCATGAAAATGAGTTAAGTATAAAAATCATAGTGCAGGCTCACGAGATTAGAAAACATACATTATTTTCTGAGAATACAGATTGAGCGTGACCATAAAGGAATGTTTACTTTTGGCTAGGCAAGACATATTGATCATTGATATAAAGATACATAAAACTTCTTAATTTAAGTATTAAAATATTTTTAAAGCAAAACAATTTCTTAAATTGTCGTATAAAAACGAGAATTCCCTGAAACCCGAAACATTATATAAATTATAATATCACTTTTAACTACCTTAAGAACTAAATTATCATGAAATCTGAATCTGATGAAATGTAAAAGCTACATTTTTAATCAAATTCTTCATTAACTCATGCATAAGTTTTTCCTCTAATTTGAAACCATTAGGATTATCAACACTATTGGCTTATTTATAGAGTTTATACCTGATTTTATTGATGACAATGAAAATAAATGTATTGTCTTAAATAAATTTTATCGTCCCAAACGTAAATCGGAGTTTTATGATTTTTTATTTGCAACTGCGTAAAGTGAAGATTTCATTAAATGTGCTCATAGACGTGTAAGCTGAAAATTTTTGTTTTTCAAGTTAGACATGCACAATTGAGAGTGTAAACCGGGGCAGCGTCATCTGGTTAACATGCATTGCTATGTAGAAAGTTACCAAGACGTAAACTTGACATGAATTGTTTTTCCATTTTGTGTTCAACATTCCACATGCCATGTAAACATATTTTATTTGAGGGATAGGGGGCTCTAGACAAAATCGACGTGGTCTCCTGTTTTTTTTCAATGACCTATGGAAATTTTCATACACTTCATTCAGTATCCGACACCCGTGCTCACAATAGTGCGACTAGGGTCGGACGACATACCCAAATACGATTGTCTACTCAAACAAACATTTCTTGTACATTTTTTGTACCTCCTTCCCGATTCCTTTAAGCATCACCCACACACCTACTTGGTGGTGGGACGGGGACCGACAATTTAAGGTGGGTTCCCAACCACCAACAGCAACAGCTTTGAGTGTTTAGAGAACCTTTTTCTCTAGAAGTACCAGTCCCACGACTCTCCGGAGATAGACAAATCCCTTGCTCGGCTAGTTTTCACTGCATGGGCCGCCGAGGCTCTTCCAGAGGGCGAGGCGAAAACCGAATCCGCAAGCCTATTCTTGTTGTCTATCGTCCTGGAATATTTTCTTCTCCTGGCAAAAATTATTTCCCTGAAAGGTCTCTCACTCTTCAGACCCCATTCTTCGGTCATGCTCCTTCCTCTTGCAGAAACTCCTCTTCGTAAGAGCTCCAATGGAACAAAGCGGGTGTGCATAAACATGGAAACCAGCAAGGTGTTCGAAATGACCCCAGACATAATCTGTGAAACATTATTAGGGACCAGTCGACAAATCTGAAGGAATTTAAAAGTGTTTAATACGAATAAGCTACCTGTAAACGAAAATTGTTTATATAATTAATTAAAAAAAATGTCAATCTAAGGTAATATATTGCTTGTGACTTGAAGCTGAATAGTGTACAGGACGATATTCCTCAAAGTTTAATGCAACCGATTTTAAACAATAAAGTAACTTGCTAGTACTAAAAAAAGTTTGTATGTTCGGTTAGGTTGTGTAAGAACTCTTGAAAAAATTGATTTCGTAAAAGACTTAATTATAAATGATTAAGATTTCTTATGAGCATATTTTTAACTAAGCTCAGTTTATTAAGTGAATAGTAAGTGTAACTCGCATTGTTTTGCAAAAAATCATTCCGGCCTAATTTGTATCATCATGTGAAAGCACCAAAAATGGCATTAAGACTTTAAGGAATTACAAACTTCAACTTCAATTGATGGGAACTAAAATGAATTTGTTTTTGATTTAGAGTATTCGCATCAGAAATTTGTAATTTCCTTAACCCGTAAACACTTTCTCAATATGTAATTGCTCAAATGAAAGGAAAAATTCTAAATATAACTTTCGCGAAATATAATAATAAATCCATTCTTCCAGCTAATGCTATAAGTTGAAATTCAGCGATGAATTATTGCCTATAATGCAAAATAAGTTCAAGGATGGCTTCTTTAAGGGACATTTCAACAAGCTTTACAAGGTTTTTAAAAAAAGTCAAGAATAATTTTAAATAGCTCACCTCGTTCGTGGTTTGATACTGTCCATCATTTAGCTATTGAAACTTGATTGCTGATTCTAATAATTGAAATTATTTATTACAAGTAACATAGTTATACCTTTATTTTGAAAAACTTTTTGTAAATTTTTATTTTGTGTCGTCAAACACGTAGATTATAATTCTTGGATACTAAATTAAATGAGTATATATACGTTTTTATTCTAGAATTATTTTATTTTATTATTTCAAAATTCTAAATTTTCTGCTTAATTGCCTCTCGCTGAAGGCAAATTTCAGCCTTTTATTATTAACTCATGCACTCTCTGATTGCTTAAGATATGTAAATATACTATGTATTTCGAGGGGAAGGGTACAACCGTACATTTAGCAACTGTGCATGAGTCCCTCTGTGTACGTTGTTAGTCAGAGGCAAATCTGTGCACAGGCTATTTGCGCACGTCTAAATGTTGACTTACAAAGTTGAGAGTGTCCCATTTGTGCACGTCAACTGTTTCTAGGGTACTATAAGGCACGTCGAAATTTTAGCCCGCACAGTTGAGAGTTTTTCATCTGTGCAATAAAGATGAGGATCCAGTTAGTGAAAACAGAAAAATATTTTTATTATTTCACTCACAGATATAAAATTGCAATCGGTAAATATGTATCAAGAAGCTGAAAATGTGGTTAAGATTCTAGGGGAAGATGGATTAGGAGAAGAATGGAAGAAGGAGTTGGAGGGTGCTAAAGGAGAAATTTAGAGAGAATAAAAGAATGCACGTCAAAAAAGGTAAATAGAGGTATAAAAAAGTAAAAGAAAAAGAAAACGGAATTCGCTCAGATTAGAAACGTAAAAATTGTAAGTAATGGTAAGGTAAAAGTTAAATAGACTAAGGCTCGCTCACTCGTTTGCTAATATGTACTAAATTGCGCTATCGCAGGAAATAGAAATAAGAAACTAGATATAAGACTTCATCTAAATAGTCGTAAATAATTGTATATATATAGAAAGGATAAGATTGTAAAAAAAATATAGATATAAACGGAAAGATTGTAAGGAATGGAAGTCATGTCAATTCGTAGGGGATACATTATGAATAAGGAAGAAGTACTTTGGAATTTTTAAAAATAACCCTTCTGAAATGTTTTAATTTTCTGAAATTCCTTCAGAATACAAAAATAAGTTAAAAATTCCTTGGCATATTTTAAAACATCCTCAAATATTATAAATACTTAAAAATCTTTTGAAATCTCTTGAAATTTTCTAAAGCTCTTGAAAATATCTTGAAATTTTAAAAATACTTTGAAGTATTTTCAATCCTTGAATATCGCATACTAAATTATTTAAATTATTTGAAAATTACTTCAAATCTTTTAAAATTCGCGAAACTTATATTTATAATTTAAAGGAATTCCAAAGAATTAAAAAAATTACTAAAAGGTATATTTTTAAAAATTCTATAGTTCTTTAGATATTGAAAAAAAGTTATCGCTATTCCAAAAGATTTAAAAGGATTTGAAAAATTTGAAGGCATTTTAAAAGATTCCCAGGAATTATCAATTGATTACAGTAACTTAATATGATATTTTAAAGGATTTCATATTTTTTGATAGATTTCAAGTAATTTTTAAATGACTTTAACAATTTAGTATGATATTTTAAAGGATTTGAAATATTTCAGGGTATTTTTAAAATTTGAAGATATCGTAAACAGCTTAAAAAAACTGATGATTCATCAATTTAGTTTTACACATTTTTTTTAAATTTTAACTATTTTTTAGAAAATGCTATTTGTTTTTGGTTAAAAATTAATTTTTTTAACTACAAATTTAACTATTTTATGTTTCATTGAAAAGTGATCTTTTTTAGTTGAAAATGTTTGTATTTTATTGAATACTCGCCTTTCCTGCTGGAAAATTAATCTTTTTTTTAGAACATTTAACTATGATTAAACATTAATTATTTGTATTGAAAATTAGTCTTGATAGAAGATAAATTTCATTTGTGCAAAGTTCATGTATTTTATAAAAAATGCGTTTTTCTAACCATTTAGCTTTTTAGATTAAAAATATATAAAATAGTAGTAATATCCATATTATATACACCTGAAAAACATAACCTGAAAATCGACGCATGCTTGAAATTAAAAATCACATGAAACATCAAAAATCGCCGATTTCTTTCAAATGGGGATCAAGATATAAATAGAGGACGACCGAAGTTCTCAGATCGGTAAACATCGTACAGCAGAAAGCCTGAGAAAACTGAAGCTCGAGTCGTGCATTTTCGGCTTACACAAGAACTTACAGTGGTAATCATGCACCTTCTGTTGTGCGGTTCTCAAACGGTAGGTATGGTGGGGGTAAATTTCTGCATGGCAAAACGTGCCGCACCTTTTGCCTTTCACATTGATGGAATTTGCTTGGATAACGTTGGATCTACTTGATTAGACTTATTGTTTTAGATTTTTACATTCTCATCATTTATGATTGAGTATCCGAAAATCAGGTTTTCACGATGGCGCCTGTCTGTCTGTCCGTCCGTCCGTAAACACGATAACTCTCGAAAAAATTAACAAATCAAATTCATCTTTGGCATACTTTTTTTAAGTCCTAAAAGAAAGGACGAGTTGGTCAACCAGCCATTTTTGATAAAAATTCAAAAGTTACACGCGTTGAACATTATTAGAAAATTAATATTTCATTGTGAAACTCATTTCCTTTTCTGATTAAAATAATAAATACCAATTACAAGCTCACTATGACAAGCAATAAAACTCAGATTTCTCATTACTTTTCCCGTATTAGTTACATGGAACACATCTCCATGAAAAAAATGAAGTTGGTAGGCCTAATAATTATAGCGTTATACGTGTTTGTGGACCGACAGCAAATTTTCTACAGTTCAGGGGTTTTCAGCGGAATTCCTAAAGATGATATTTGGAGCTTAATTATGTAGAATTTTATAATAAACGAACCGCTGAATATTTCTATGTAAGCCACTTTACTTATAATTTTGAATAATCTCAACTTCTGTCCCTCTATAGTTTAAAGAACTAATGCCTTTAAAGTTTTTTAACAAATTATTACTATAAAAAACAAAGAAGAAAACAAGTATACCATTCTGTAAAATATGGTTTGGACATTTTACGATAATGAAGTTCGGGGTATTCTTACATGAAAATAAAACAAATACGAACATAAATGAAAGAAAAGAAATGTATTATTTTTTGTGGGATGATAATAAATATTTACTAAGAAAAAAAATCCGCAAGGTTTCATTTTTTGATTTTATAGTACTTTGACCGGCCACGAATAAAAGGAACGAATGTGTAGTAGCTTCATTTGACAGGAGGAGCGATTGAAGAGGCGGCCCAACGAAGAAACTCCGTAAGAAGTCCTCACTTTGCAGTTAAATAACAATTGGAATTTTTTAGACATAGGAATAAGAATTTTCATTATGAAGGGGCAAATAAAAAAAACTGTCGATACGTGTAAAAATCTAAAAATCGATTTTTTCCGAATTATTTGCCTTTTTTCACAGGCGGCCACATATAATAAAATATAAACATTTTCTCCAATTATCGTAAAAAATGCGAAAGGGTTCCCAAGACTAAAATAGTTCAATTGAGTTGAGATGGCAGTTATTTTTCTCATATTTTCCATGTCTTAACAAAAGGTAGATATAGTCTGTTGCACAATGAAGAAGGCGAGGTCATTAGAAAATTTTTCAAGATATTCATTCTAAACTTTGTAATGCAAAAGCACATTCAAAATATTAATTCTGGCGTGTCCAGTAAGTTAATTTAACCTGAGCAGAATTTTTTTTTAGTTTATTATTATTATTATTATTACAAATGTTTTAAGTCTTCAATTGTAAAACTATAGATTAACACAATTCACAGGAGGGTCAGCCAATGTTATATTCAGGTTTACACTTTTTAAATTGAATAAATTGTGTGGAGCACTGCAGTTTACGTGTGATTTGATAACACTACCTTAAAACTTTGTCGGATTGGGTTACCGCGGCCTAATGGAATTTCACGACTTAGTTGTTTTCCCAATGTGAAAACGGCGCCAGTTTCCATGTTTATGCCAGAACGGCTTACTCCATATTCATCATAAATTCCACGAAAAAATTTTCCAGTTTCAAGTAAAGCAAGGACGTCACCAGTGGTTGTTGTCAATACCATTTGTTCTTCAGCTGGCATAGGCTGAGATAAGGTACGTCCTACTCGCAATTTAATTGGTTTATTGGCCGGAAACGTATATCTTCGAATTTCGAAATGCTGATGCGGATTGCTGTGGGGCATCAGGCGAAGTTTTCCAATGTCACTAACGTTAAAACCAAGTATTGTTAAAGGCCTCTCGCTGAGAGCTGAAGACATGGACTGGGCACGAGGAGGGGCATCTACAGGAGGAGTACTTGTTCTGGCACCGATCTGAGACTCTCCAGGAGAAAGAGGTCTTTTACGGGACTGATTCCTATTGTTAGAATCAGAGGTTCTAGAACGAGGAAAACCAGCAATAGGATCACCGTTAGGCAAACAATCGAACTGGGAAGTCATATCTGCAACCAGAAACAGAGAATACAATTTATGGTAAAGTAAACAATTTTATGTTGACATATCATTAACCCCATTTGGTAATATTGCTAGGAAAGTTTGAAGGCCTGCAGGGATGTTTTTACTGGAAAATTTCTTCCAGAGTAACTCTTAAGCTTTTTTTATTACAGAATTGGATAGAAATGCCACAGAAAGACAGCTACATTAATAGTTTTTAATGAAATTGTAATGATTGATTTGATAGTTGTTCAAATAGTTGTCAGCTTTTTGCCACGTTTTTACGTAATTCTATCATAAAACGGGATTGGGGTTATTTTATGTAACATGAGTTTATTAACTTACGAAAACAATTTAAAACCGGTCGCAACTTACGCTAAAGTCATTTTTAACCATGCAAAACGTATAATACGTAGGTATTTGTTTTGTGTGAAGATTGACTATCGTGGATTTCACTAAATATCATTGTTTGGAGAGCCGCTAAATCCGAAAAATCGGATAAATTTTATGATGGGGTCTAACTGCCGTTGTTTAAAATTAAAGAAACGCTTTCTTTAATACACTTTTCTTCATTTAACCAAAATAAATTTCCAATTGAAGAGAATCATCTCTAATTAAAGAGAGATCTCTAATTATCATCTCTAATTAAAGAGGGAACATATATAATTCACGAAATTAACGGAATTCACGAAATTTACGGAATTAGCGGAATTCATGTCAATCAAAAAATTCACTAAATTTATGAAATTTGTGGAATTCATAAAATTCATAGAATTCAAGGGAATCACGGAATTCTAGGAAGATGCGTAATTAATGGAAATGAAGGAATTTACGAAATGTATGAAATTAGCGGAATTCACGGAATTAAGGGGATTTAAGAAATCCGTGGTTTTCACGAAATTTATCATTTTCACGGAGGTCGCGAAATACTCGTAATTCACGAAGAACGCGTAATACACGGAATATTCGCAATTCTAAGATATGAAGGAATTCACGAAATGTATAGAATTTGCAGAGTATATAAAATTCACTGAATTCGATGACTAGACGAAATTCACAAAAATACACAATTGTCACGGAATTCAAGGAATTAATAGGATTAGCTAAATTGCCTGAATTGGTGAAATTTAAGAAATTCGTAAAATTCAAGGAATTTACGGATTTCATTGATTTCATCGAATTTTCGGAATGAACTGGAATTACGGTACTCACAGAATTTATAATATTTAGAGGATTTGCGTAATTGACATAAATCATGGAAGTCACGAAATTTAAGCAATTTAAGTCAAGTCACTCACGACATTCTCGCAATTGGCGGAATTTAGGGAAATTATGGAATTTACGAAATTCTCGTAAATAATTAAATTTACGAAAATAACGAAATTCGCGGAATTCAAAGAACTACATAGATCCTGTGAATTTCAAGAACTCTATGGATTCCTTGAATTCTATTAATTCCGTGAATATGTAAATACCTTCAATTCCTTAATTTTATTAAAATCCGCAAATTCCGCGAAATTCGCGAATCCAATGAGTTGTGTGAATTCCGTGAATTTAGAGAATTCAGTTAAATATGCCAATTTATGAATTTCATGAATTCCGCGGATTTCCTTAATTCCGTGAATTCATTAAATTCCATGAATTTCGGGAATTTTTTGAATTCTTAAGTTCCCTAAAATTTCTTGAATTTTGCGAAATACGTGAAACCAACAAATTGCGTGAATTCCGTGAATGTAGAGAATTCAGTTATTTTGGTCATTTTTATTAATAACAGGAATTTCACCAATTCGTTGAATTCAAAGAATTCCAAGAATTCTATTAATTCCAAGAATTTTATGAATTCTAAGAATTCTATGAATTCCAAGAATTCTATTAATTCCAAGAATTCTATGAATTCCACGAATTATTTGAATTCCATGATTATGAATATTATTATGTATATGACCAATAGCTTTGCCCAGTCAGAAAAATTTATTTTCGTTAAAAAACTATTCTGAGAAAATACAGTCTGTCAAGTTAAAGCGTGGGTGGCTTTACTCACAGTCGGTAAGGTGTATCGACATGATTTTGGTGTCAAAATATTAAGAAGAGCTCCCTCTTTCA
>NC_046657.1:156078756-156089658 GCF_010883055.1 Belonocnema kinseyi
AGGGAGCTCTTCTTAATATTTTGACACCAAAATCATGTCGATACACCTTACCGACTGCGAGTAAAGCCACCCACGCTTTAACTTGACAGACTGTATATACAGTTTTTTGCGAATGTACTTGCTTGAACAGGGGTCGCGATATCTAGTATATGATACAGGAGTATTACCATACAAACACTATCATTTGGAAACTGCAATATTAAGTATTGTCGCGTTACCTCACATTTCCGAATTAAATGGCCAATAAATCTAGTGGAAGTTTCCAACTGAAATTTTTATCAGTTTAGCACGTCATTCTTCGCCTTGCCAAACCGAAATGGTTCTTTGCTCTAAAATTCAAGACTGAAGGATATTCGTGATATAAATGTAATAAGTTTATTTGCACACGAATATTTATATGTAAAATATATGGTATCCCTGAAGTGAAAAAAATCCTGAAATTTCTATCGATTATTTCTATAAAATTTCTAGTCGCTTTAACACAAAGTGCTTTTAAAATTCGTACGCATTTCGTATCATTGAGAAAACTTCGCAAATTAAATTTTTTATAGAACATACACTGTTAAAAATTTCGGTTAGAAACTTACACTATATAAGGGGGACTATGCTGGTGAAGCCTAAAGCGTAGGCTTTGAACCCACTCCGTCGGCTTGTGGGTTCGACCTCACACTGCGGAAGAGCTTTGGCGGCCCATGCGGTGAACACTAGCCTAGCAAGGAAGTTGTTCATCTCCGTTGACCTCTGTGAATTTCATAAATTCCGTAAATTTTTTGAATACCGCAAATTCCACGAATTACACGAATTTCATTAATTCTGCGATTGCCATGACTTCCGTGAATTTCTTGAATTTCTTGTGCACCATTTTTGTCTTGAAAGAAGCTCTAATGCATCTATTGGAATGCTGAACGGTGACTTCACGATTTAAAACAATTAAAATACATGTATTGCAATTACGTCATGTCAGTACCATGTTTGTAATTTTACCACACTCTTGTATTCTAGAAGTGTTGTAAAAGTATTGTAGATTTTCAAACATTTTGAACAGTGGTCATTATGGATTTCCTTGAAATGAATGCAGATTTTATCGCACATATTCTGATGCGCGTATAAGGTAGAAAACATATTTAAAATTGTAAATATGATATAATATTCTATTATATTTACCACTAAAATTCAGGATAATCGCCAAGTATAAGAAGAACATGTGCACGATCCTTATATTTTTTAAGTAGAAGAAAACTGATAACTGTATGAATAAAGCGTTTAACTTCCAAGGTAACTAAATAAAATTTGGATGTTTTTTTTTGTTATATATAATACAGATATCCCATAGTACTTAATTTAAAGCTTAGAGGCGACATGTTTGTCGTTCCAAAGTATTTACATATAATTAGAGTCAGTTTAGAGGAAAAAAATAATTCTTAAATTGGTTGAGAGTGTAATCGTAATTTACACTAAGTTTTGATTATTAGAGGAATCTTCTATTCTTTGAGGAATTAAATTGAAAATATCAAGGCAACTAAAGTCTGAATTGTCCTCATTAAAACGAGATGAAGCAAAAAAATAAAATTAAAATGTTTTTGCGAACGTATTTAATGAACATGGGGAAATTTCGAATTTTCGAAAAATTTAATTTGTGTTCCAGAGTTTTATCGAACTGTACCATTAGTAATTGTCCGTTAGTAATTTTTTGTATGAAAGGACTATAGAAATGGCAAAAAAGTAAAAATAATACGTAAAAAGCTAGTTTTTAAAAATATTTTTGGGTCATATTTGGGGCGCTGCGTTGCGTAGAGGATAATGGTGGATTAAAAATAAAATTTGCTAGTAAAGTTTTATTTCGTAGACACCCATTTTCAATTCCTTAAAAGTTGGGCACGTTTCGATCAAAATCTGGTACATGAGTTTAATTTTTCCAAATCTCAAAATTTTTTGATGTTAATTAAATGGGATTTGGAAGTGCCAGGTGGCACGCGTTAATATTCGAATTTCGAATCAATGAATTTTTAGACCACCCTGACATACATTAACATATTATAGATATACTACACTTACAGCTCGCGGGGGGAGGGGTATAACAAAAAGCCATGATTGTTTACGAGATTTGAAAGTACATTGATTTGTTGAACATTTTACATTTTTGTTTGAAATTCACTCTTCTAGGTTGAAAACTCAGCTGTTTTGTTGTTATTTAATTCTCCTTTTTTGCTTGAAAATTCAGAAATTCGGTAAAAAATGTAACTATTTGGATACACATTTTGCATTTTGTCGGAAATTTATCATTTTTTAAAGAAAATAATTATTTTTGTTAAAGTAAATGTTTTCAAAGGGAGATCTAATTGTTTTGGTAAAAACTTTACTGTTTAGTTAAAAATTAACGTTTTTTTTTGAAAATCCAACTGTTTTAATCAAGTAAGTAATTTTGGAGTAAAATTATTGTGTGTATAATTCAGCGAGAGCTTTGGCCGATGCGAGCCGTAAAACAAAACCAACGGTTGATCATAAGACCAAAAGACGAATGCATCAACTTGCTCTAAAGATAGGCTGGGCAAGACAGTACGCATCCCGCATTCAGTGTGTGATTAACCACATTACATCTGGCAGGAACTATCCGACGCTAAGAGAAGTCTAGAGCTCTGACCCATCTCGACTCTTCCAACCTCCAGTTGCTGTCGAACACCCGCACAAACCAGAGGAGGTCGAAGTATTTTGGAGAGCAGTCTACGAAGTGCAGCATAGACTGGACGAAGACTCAAAAAATATAAATAGCTTCAAGGAGCTATGTGATTCCCGCATATCACCTGATAAAGAATGCCCACCCATCACTGCCGATGAGGAGAAAAAAGTATAAAGAGTGATAAAGAACTATTCCGCAACGAGACAAGAAATGTATGAACAACACGAAATGTATGAACGAAGCTCAAAGAAAGGCGTAGCTGGATATCGGGAGAACCTGTTCTTCAATAGATGTGTCTGAAAAGATGCAGCATTCTACCAGCCAGACCTATCGATGGCCTGAATTGATTATCGGAAGGCTTTCGATTCGACCTCCCATAGACTTATCATCTGTCTTTTGGAAATCCTCAAGGTTCATCCACAAATTGTTAGGTGCATACAGAGATTGATGCCGCTTTGTAAAACCAGATTTACTATCACATCTGGAAAAAATCGTGTTACAACTAACAAGGTCACCTTTCAGAGAGGTGTCTTTTAGGGCGACACCATGAGCCCACTCTTTTGTCTTACATTATTGCCACTATCTCTAGCACTTCGCCATTTCGACGGGTACTTGTGCGGAAAACCTGCAGATCGAAAGTACAAGGTCACTCATATATTTTACATGGACGATCTTAAGATCTATGCTAAAAACAAAGAGCACCTACATCTAGGTCTAAGGATTGTCGAACGATATACTGAAGACATTGGAATGGAATTTGACTTAGACAAATGCGCCAAGGTTCATTTGAAGTGAGGAAAACTTAATGGTATCCCTGAAGATCCTAAGCTTGTTTATAGAATCACTATACGACACCTTTGCGCTGGAGAGACTTATACATACCTGGGCGTTCCACAGAACCGCATTCAGGATGTGACATCTATAAACGATACTCTCCGAAGCAGATACAAACGTCTCATCCGGCAGATTTGTTCTTCCAAACTGTCGGCGAGCAATAAAGTATCTGCAACGAACATGCTTACCGTCCCGCTGGTACGCTAATGGCCTAAAAAGCATCCCTGCGTGTCAACAATATGCTCAAACACTTGCGGATAAAATGCAGTAGGCGGTAGACCTTGGTTCGCTCCGTGTTCTTAGGGTGCACGAGGCTTTTTCTGGATCGTCGTATAGATTCCGTTACAGACTGTAACCAGCTATCTCACGGTCGTGAGACGTGGTTGTGGCTGAAATTTTACCGGCATTTTTACTGAGAGCGGGTGCAATTTTTCAGATTATCACCCGCTCCCAGCGAAATCCTGCGGTTTTCCTTATGACAAATTTTTAAATATATATATATATATATGTGTGTGTGTGTGTGTGTGTGTGTGTGTATATAATAAACTATTCATATAAACAAATTATACAGGATTCGTCCTTTCTTTAGTTAGATTAAACTTGGTCTCGTGTATAGCCGAAAAACAAAAGACATCCACGTACATAGATTTTCGTTTGTTTCTCATATTGTACCCAGGAACAAAAGGCAATCACAAAGACTGTCATTGGTTTTTTTGGCCTCAAGGAAAACTTTGCACCGCGTTACTCAACTCTGACTTCAGCCTCCTGAAAGGTAAAAGCAATCAACGTGCAGTTTTAAGAATTTTTCTGTGTTTATTTTCTGTGATTTCCTTTTTTTTGTTTCTTATTTGTATATATTTAGAAATTGTTTATCTTTTTTTGTGGTTTTTGTTCATTTATTTCAGGTTATAAGTTCCTCTTTAAGTCTCTTTGCGAATCGCAGCTTTCGAAGTAAAGTGAGATCCCTAAAGACCTTTCATGGTCATCTAGAGCTGACCATGTCTTCGATGCAAAGTTTTCGCACCAATTGTGCAAATCCTTTCCGTAAGGAGAATCATGTAAGAGGAATTCATCTGAAGCTTCTAACGGAAAATCAGCAAATTGTGTTTCCTGATTTGCCGAAAGGCAGTAAAATATATGTTGCTTGTAAAAAAGAATGTAGAACTCTCAACTGACAGTCACCCAGAGTCATAGAAGATCCTGGTTTTAGCGTAATGGAAGAGATAAAGGAGGACACAGATTTTTGCTTGCCAATGAGAAATGAAAAAGAAGGATGCAACGATGAAAATCACTTAACGGGTCTCAAAGTCCTGAATCAAATAAAATAATAAGAGCAGAAGGGCACTACATATTCAGAAAAGATTTGTCTACTCATCCTTGCGCTTAAGTCTTGGAGTCGCAGACAAATCATGCTAGAATTCGATTCACCTGAACGTGAAGCCAGGTAAGCGAAAGAGTTACGTGCCAAAAGTGGAGTTTTGACTTTTCCGGAAGCCAAGCGTGGAGAAAAATTGGCAAAAAATAACTGAAAATTTGACAATAAACTTCTACGAAGATAACGAGAATAGTCAACAGAGTGCAGGTAAGAAAGATTTCATTTCTGTCAAAAAACTAGACGTTACTCGTAAGCAACTACAAAACAGACTGATTCTGTGGGATATTTCAGAATTATATACCAGATTTGTAACCCAACATGAAAATGTGAAGATTGGATTTTAAAACTTCGCATAACTAATAGCAAAGAACTGTGTTTGAGCTGGAGAAAGTGGAAATCACAATGTTTGTGACTCCGTTTAAAATGTAAAGTTAATGTTGAATGCGATTGATATTAAACATTTAACTCAGGGAACTGACATACAATTGTTAGATTATCATGACTGCCTTGAAGAAATCATGTGCAGGAACCCACTGACGCTTATCATTTTAACAAATGCGAATCTTGTCCTAACATCTAGAATTTTAGAAAGTACCTGACTGATCTGTTGGAAGTGAATAGTTTTCGCACAGTGACATAGCAAGTTTGACAGCAAACTAATAGAAGCAATGTGAAGAATGAAATAGCAGATGTTGATGCTTTCATAGAAGCACTCTGCCCTAAACTTGAAAACCTAAAACCTCACGCATTTAATGTGAAACAACAAGTTTTGTTTCTGAAGCACTTAAAAGTTATACTAAAAGAAGAATACTTATTTTTTCTTTACTTTGCTTAAAATTATGCTTTTATCATTCAAAATGCTGCACAATAATAGAATTGTAATAATATCTAAGCAACTATATTTACAGTAGTTATTTGTAACAAAGATGGAAAGGAACTGAAGCATTTTAGCATGACAATCATATCAGATTGTTTAAATTATGCCCAATAAAATAAGTGCAGGTAGATAGTTACAACGCTTCCCTCCGTATTAGCCGCTGCGCCCGATCGTTAAAATCTGAGAAGCTTTTTACTGTATATTTTTCCACGGATTTAAAATTATTTACACTTTTATGTCCGTTCGGAATCTTTTTCATCCCTACCATTAAGAACAGTATATCATTTCATTTATTGATATTCGGTTTCAAACTGAAGTTATAATCATTCAGTTGCTTTTCGGGTTTCTTTACGAGTGTACACTTTGCTATTACATTTCATAATATATATAATATGAAACGTAAGTCTGGAAAAAATAACAGAAAAGGAGCGGGAGCAGACGGAATAAATAATCGTTGATCCTTCAATAAATATGAAATTAAAAAAGGTGAAATTGCATTAAAACGTGCAAAGCGTGAGAGTGCTTCGCGCTGAAAAATCAACGATGATACTGACTATGACGTGAATATTACAATTAGTTAGAGAATTTTAAACTTTTTTTCGTATTTTCTGTAGTTATTAAAAATGCAGCTAAAACTGCTTGTGACATTATTTTAGCAAAGGCTGCGCAATTGTGGACATCATTGTGAAAAACAGCTTTTGTAAACTTGTTCACAAATGTGAAGCAAGAAAGGTACGTTTGAATATGACGAATTCATGGAAAATCACGCTGAAAATTGCCCGATTACACATACTACATCATTTGGTAAAATGTACTCAGATGGCATTACGGAGCTGTTCAACATTTCTGAAGCACAGCATGATGTAAAATATATTAATTATATTGACGATGTTGATACTAAAATATAAAAAATTATTGTTGATTCTAAACCGTACGGAAACATTCCTATCTCCAAGAAAGAATGCATCAATCATGTGCAGAAAAGAATAAGTAGTCTACTTCGAGCTCGGAAAAAAGGAAAAAAAGTAGAAAAGGCTCAAATTGACAGCCAGAGCACCAAGGGCAAGAAAGGCTTACGGGGAAAGGGTGCATAAATAAACTAAATGCATTTACTATTTTGACGCTACAAACATCTAAAACATTAACTTTTTACACAAGTAGTAGGACATTTGAAATTATTACAAGGAGTTTGCCTGCACGTACCGAGTTTATTTACCAAACGCCCTTACCGATTGATCTAGCGTGGCACATGAGGTAATCTGAGATAGAAGCTATTACCGGTTGTCTAGTACTTCAAGGTCCAAAAACTTTATAGTAACAGAATTATATGCAATACAAGAACTGAAGTCTATATATTTAAATCTTATGCTGCGTAATTTATTACCTAACTGAATACAATGTTAGAAGTAGCGATATCAAAAATGTTATAATACTTGTTTGCGCTGTGTTTAACTGCAGAATCCATCCTTGTCTCAAATGAAAATTTGTTTTATTTATATATAATTTCTAGATAGATTCTTCACCCAAAGGAAAAATAGAGAAAATCTAGAGTGCGATAAATTCTCTACACATAAGTATAAGGCACCCAGGTCCCATGCAGTCCCCAATACGGCGTTCACATCTTAGCTTGGGGAGCATGAATACTCGCGCCCTCGATATTTCATGGGGTTTTTTCAGTATCTCCTGGAAGGACCGCTCTTTAGTTTAGATCCCACCGATCAGAATCCGTCAGATTCCCAGAGTAGCTACACCTCGCGACCCTTCTTCTCTGGTTCATCTATTCCGGACTATAGTCTAGTGAGACCCGTAAGCCCTCGCACCAAGTACAAGGTCTCGCGATTTTGCAATTGCAATTTTGTTGATGTTTTTGCATTTTCCGGTGAATCACAAAGAAGGATAGTTAAAGCTATTGCGATCGTAAAGAAAAGTATAAATATTTAAATGAAGTAAGACATTATAGATGCCATAAGGTCGAATAATTCGGAGTCAGGACTTGACATTTTTCATCTTATTTGTTTATAAAGAAATGAGAATGGTTCGTAAGTAAGAAACAATTCTTTTCCTTGTTTTGTTCCTGACACACACAAGCAAGTTTAGCACTTAACATCAAAGCACATCCGAACACTAGTCTCGTAGTGCGCGATTAAAGAACTGCAAAAAAAGTGAGTGACAGTTCAAGGATAATATTTCCAAATTCAAACTTTTATCAACATAAAAGGTCAATCTCTTTGAGTGACAGTTTCCTGTGTCTAAAACTAAAGGTCTTAGATCAAAGAGCATTTGATAAAGGGTTCTTAACGTCCTGGAGTTTTAGTTCACAAAAACAGCAGATACCGTTGCAACCGATTGCCTAGATGTCGCATACACTCAATTTGAATCCATATACTAGTCGACAGTCGCTAGACCCTCAACAATTAGTAACCAAATAGCACAAAAGTAGCAGGTTGGCGCCTGCGTCAACGGTTCATCGAAAATAAAACGGAGCAGCAAAGCTGGACGTGCTTGGAGAGGAGACTAGTGTATGTTCGTCTGGAAGATTTTGGGTCCTGCGACGTCACACATGGAGTCCCCAAAAATATAATGAATTCTGTGAATAATATGAATTCCAAAAACCTTTAACGAAAAAAATTCGTGAAAATTGCTTTAATTACCGGTGCCCATTGATACCGGTCATAAAATGCGCAAGCATCGCCCTAATTGAGTGCGCCCATTGCAATCTATCTTGAAATGCGTCTTGAGAAAATTAGCTCAACCCATTTAACAATTCAAAAAAATAAATTGCAGGCGTGACAAACTTTTGTTAGAAAAAAAAAGAAACACATTCTTAACTGACAAAATTTTTTTTTTAATCGCATTAATAATAAATTGTACCTTATGGAAAAATCAAAGGTTGCACAAGCAAACGGAATTTTATTTTGGGAGTATATTTTTACAGTTTCTATACGTATATAATGCGTTGGATATACATTGGCATCTGCTTCATTTTTTTATGTACTCGCATTATATCTTTCATAATGCCGATTATATTTTAAGCCTCGCCTTGCAGGTGGATTGTGAGTGCCTGTCAACAGAAATACAGTAAAAATAATTCTATAAAAGGAAATCCTTAAATTGTGTGTACTAATTATAGTTATTTTTAAATCATGTAATTATATGTGTGAATTATTGAACACAAATTGAGCATTATTTCTGAAGTGAGCACGTTTGAAAAATCAAAATTGTCCATTCTATGCCGAACTTTCGAAAATTTTCAAAAGAAAGTTTGCGCTCCTTAATTTATTAAGGGCAGGCTTGACTAAAAAAGTTTGTGAAAGATAATCTAGTAACCGCATACAAATCTGTATGATAACATGGAAAGACAATGTACCCGATGGAACGAAAGTGATTCCATACGGAAATTGTTGCAGGCGAATAGTACAACTTTTACCTTTTTAACACAAAATTGAACAGAGTAGGGTCCTATCTGACCCTAAAAAGAGAAATACATATATTCAGTTGATATTTTAAAAACGATCGAACATCTCTATCTAATCTCAATTTATATAAAGAAAGATGCGATAGATCATATTAGAGGCATTGGAATCCCACTCAAAAATTAATATTGTTTTGCAGACACAAACATACTACTTTATAAATTGCACTGTTCTGTTTTGTCTCCACTAAGGCTCCCCTCTGTGAGGTGGCAGCTAAGTTTATTGGTTGATTCTGCGCTGGTGATTGCGTAGGACTATGTTGCACCGATTCTTGAGAATGAGTATTACTTTTACGCGGCCGATATCGGTTCTTAAAATCATTGCTTCTTCCTCTGTTGCCTCTGTTCGAGCGATAAAAACCACGACGATAAAAACCACTGTCCAAAAATGGCCTATCGAGTGGTTTGCTTCGAAAGAGAAAATTTTTTTTCGAATTTCATTCATGATTTGCCCGAAAGATGGGCAAAATGTGTAGAATCCAATGGTCAATACTTTGAATAAATTTTTCTTGAGATTCCCTTGAGGATTAAGGGATTTCTTTTTTGGAAAAACCGGCAAACTTCAACTAACACCCCTGGTACATACCCAATACCAGTGCCCGAGCGAATTTATCCCGGATCACCTCAACGAATTCAGATCAGTTAGGGATTGTCGCGTTCCTCCCTAGGGGGTTCACTTCATTCCGTGAAGTGACGTCAGCTGTGATATGTGCAAGCTGGCGTTGCGAGTTGAGGCGAGGGGCGCGAGTACAGCGCTAGCGAAGTTCAACGGGCGCTTATCCTTCCACCTATTTTCTCCCCTATCCGCGCGACCCCACACAAGCTTGCGCAGCCGCCACCTTAAAAGGACCAGCACCCGTCTAACTATCGTTTGGTTAGGAGCTCGTATCCAGCACACTGGCAAAACAACTGGATTGCTAGAAACTAACACTAGGTGCTTACAGCTATGATAAGCAATAATGAAAGAAATTCAGGCACACAAATCTTGTTTACTCGCCCCCCCCCCTCCTTTACTCCGTTAGCGGGCTAATTATAGTTCCGACTCCAAACCAGGTTCCGATGCCTCAGATAGGAAACTGATACATTTAACTCCACTTCCTCCTACCGTAGACGTCACGGAATAAGATATCCAGGGAGTCTTCGCTGACATACATAATTCTCCGGTAAACTACATTGCTACAATCGCACCATCTGTTTCTATGCTCAAAGAAAAACTCCTCTTTCTCTTCAAAGCAATCACGTCAGATCCTTCACGCACTAAGTAACCATCCGCCCCAAATCTGAACTCACATAAAATCCGATCCTGTCCAACAAAATCAATTCCGTTTTGATTGCGGCAAAATTGTAGATACCTCTCTCTCCTTCTCGCCTGTCGGGACTCCCTCTTCTCCGAGTTCACGCAACGTGCGTGAGTCTCCTTCTGAAACATGATTGACCGCCACCGACGCTACTAAATCTTATGAAGCTAACCTTCCTCTTTTATAATCCTCATTTTTATGTACCAGGTGTATACATATGAAACCTGTATTTTTTCAAGAAAAAAACACATTTATTTCAAGAGAATAATAACAAATATTTTATTCAAAGTATGCGCCCTCACTGGCTACACATTTTGTCCACCTCTCAGGCAATTTATGGATACCTTTCCAAAAAAAGTCTTCGTTTTT
>NC_046657.1:156089758-156126079 GCF_010883055.1 Belonocnema kinseyi
CGGTTGCCAGCTGTACGACTCAACCAATTCCCGAGTCAGTTTTGTCTGGTGTGATGGTGCATTGTCATCGAGAAAAATCACTTTTTCATGCCTAGTTTCATACTTTTGGCGTTTTTGGCACAGAGCACGGTTCAAATTGGCCAATTATTGTTGGTAGCGTTGTTCTGCGAGCTGTTTTTGCGTCTGACCATCGTCTTCATCCAGCAAAGCCTGCAATTCGACGTCCTCAAACGATTTCGGTGGTTTGCCGCGGTCAGCGTCTCTCACATCAAAATTGCCACTTTTGAACTTGTTAAACCACTCATTACACTGCGTTCGACCAAGAGCATGCTCTCCGTAAGCTTCGAAGAGCATTCGATGAGATTCTATCGCCGATTTACCCAACTGGAAACAGAACATTAATGCTCCCCGCAAATCGTTTTTTGAAGGCACGTATTTCGACATTTTCAAGAGCGAAAAAAATCACGATGTCATATGAAACTTGAAATATTTGGTATTGGATATTGTTGACAGATGACAATACGCCAATTAGCACAAATGGTAAGTTCCGACAGTGCCTACAAGTGTGCCTACTGGCCGCTAAATGGCAATACCGGTTTCATATGTATACACCTGGTATATTGATACCTCCCAATAAAATAATCTGGTAAACTTGAAATAATCTGTTTTAGAAATCTATATCTTTCATACATGGCATGCAACTATTTGAAATTTAAAAAAACAGACTTAACCTAAATATAAGCGTAATCCTAGGGCTTAGTTTGTAATTCTATGTCTCCAAAACATTCACCTGGTGTTACACAAGTTATCTCTTTCTATCTCATGAAATAGACACATTACATCTTCCCACCTCCCTCAAAATCCATCCTCTAACTCCCTTATCTTGTGCTCTCCTGATTTCGGTTTCTCCTTCTTTATCTCTTTCTATCTTATAACACAGACACAATACATCCTCATCACCTCTCTTGCTAACGTTTCTCTTGCACTTACTTCCAGTTATTGTTAGCTTCACATTCTGCTTTTCTCTTTTCAGCATCAGGAATAATTTTTAAGCTTAGCAGTATCAGAAAAAAATTCAAGGTTGAACCAGAATCTATGTGTCTCCTCACATAAACCGGAACTAGGCACCAAAAAGTATGTCCCGACTGGAACGTTATCTGGCAAAACAAGAAGTCATTCTCGACAAAGAAGAAAGTATTCGTAACCAGGAAGTCCGTCAGAAGCTATACTAAAGCTCAAGGACATTCAACCTTTCACTAAACATGCCCTATCACTTCCTCCTATGGCTCATGTACCTGACTTGTGCCTTTTCACTTATGAGATAGCTTCTTCTCATTCCACCTTATGGGATGGACATCATCCAACCCCGACTATTACCTTACTTAGTAATACCATTGGAATAACAAATATCTCCCATAAGTAAGGAGCAGAATAAACACATCTAAGAATAATTAATTTTATGACAATTTAAATTATCATATGAAAATTAAAGGTTAATGTGGTGATTAGCATAGGTCAATTGTTGTATTATGTCAAAACGACGACCTCGTTATTCGTAAAGAATCGTGTAAAATATGAATTATATTAAATATATAAAATATTGTAAAAATTCTGTGGAATTATTTGCGCTACTTCCTGCAACATGTATTATTAGTTTCATTTCTACATATTTTTTCCTTAAAAAAATATTTAAAAGTGACAGTCTATAGAAACTTTGCATCTTATTTATTTTAAATGCCTTATTGTGTGAGAACAATACATTGTTTACAAGTATTTTATTATAAGTATTATTTACCAATAATTAAAACTATAATTTTTTTTAGTTGGGCCCTCTATTTGAGAAAAAGTAATCAGGTTTAAAAATCAGCGCAGATTTGTAATAGTATTTTCGCTGATCGTGCCGACAATTTCCTACGGTGGTGTACCTGTACGATTTTAATTCGATATGGGATTACAACCAGTTTTAGACTTTAAGTTCACATATTTTCAAGTGAATGATTGGTGCAAAAAATGTATTTTTAGACATCTCTTAAACGTAATATATCAAAATTCTGTGGGATAGGGTGAGCGTTACCTAATGGGGTTTCATGGACTAATTCTGGTGGCAATGCGAAAACTGCGCCGCTTCTCATGCTCATGCCTGCCCGCCGGTTTCCTCTGCAGAGATAAATTCCACGAAGTACTGTGTTTTTTATCATTATGGCGATGATGTCACTAGTGTTAGTTGTTAATACTCTTTGTTCTTCGGTTGGCATGGGCGAAAAGGAATTACGCCCAACTCGCAATTGAATTGTTTTGTTATCAGGAAAAATGTATCTTCGAATTTCGAATCGCCGGTGCGGATTAGTCTTGGGGATGAGCCGAAGCAGTCCAATGTCTCTAAGTTCAAATCCAAGTATCTGTAAACATCTATGCCTAGTAGGAGGAGACCTGGTTCTAGCACGAACAGAAGGATCTTCAAGCGAGGAACTGGACCCGACAAGAAGGTTAGGCTCAGAAGGGGGAAGAGATCTTTCAGGAGAAGACTGCGTATCCTTAGAATAAGAAGTTTCGGAACGAGGACAAACAGGAATAGGATCGCCATTAGGCAAACAGTCAAACTGTGAAGTCAATTCTGAAACAAGGTACAGAGGATTATATTTTTCTAAAAGTAGATAATCACATCTAAGTGGCATATTATTAACCCCCTGTAGCAAGATTTTGAGGAAATTTTGTACCTATTTAGGGATTTTTGTCTTAAGAAACCTTACACTGAAAAACCCTAAGCTTTTTCATATTAAAGATGGGTAGAAACGTTTGAGCAAATTAACATCTAAATTACAGCAGCGAATTAGGCTGTAATTATATACGTAACATAATCTAAAATATCGGTTAATTGTTTTCAAAGTTTCTATTGAATGCTGTTATAGAAATAGCTTTAGAATATGTGATTTTTGACTTAAGAATAATTATTCAATATAATTTACATTTTTTATACGTACATTTAGGTTTGATAACCCATATCGATCATGCGATTGGCGATTTTCAAAATTTTTCATGTTTTAGTGATTCAAACATCAGTTTCTGGCAAAAGTTTTAAATAAGAATGAAAGAATTATCATGCCAACTTTGGTTATCTCGAAAGCAGATATTGCCATCTTGTGCAATTTCAGTAGACAGAATTAAATGAATATTTTTCACATCCTTATCTTAATGAGAGGGTATTTTTTATTTATGTAAAATGTGACATTGCCAGTTTTTATGAAATCTCTTCGTATTTAGAATCCTTGAGTAATAAAAAGGGTTGTTACCAAGGAGTTTTTTCAGTCTGTTGTATTATAGTAGTATACATTATATTCCAAGACCCGAAAATAAAGGCCAAGTCCGTTATACAGGCTTCTTTGAACAACGGTAAATCCCTGAGCGTCTTTTAAAATAACTTAAAGCCTTGTATGTTCTACGAAAACCCTCCGGATCTTCCGAAAGTCTGACAAATACGTTAGAATCAAGCAAAAATCTTTGTGTTTCTTAAAATTATATTTGTTTACACAATTTAAAATTAGTTTAAAAATACTTCGAAACGCGTCACACATGAAATAAAAATGTTACGATCCCTAGCTTGAATTTAATAGCAAAATAGTGTTTTACGTTTTGTGGGACATTTTCCGAGGAAACTACTTCAAATCACAAAAAGTTAATAAAAAGTGCTTATCTCTCGCATATTTTAGAAAACTAAGTTTTTTCTGTTTAAAACCCCATGTCCATTTCAACAGCCCGGGGATAAAATTTGACGCTGAAATAAAAAGAAGAAAAAATTACGGAATATTCTTTAACGGAATACTAACCAAAGTTACGAATTAGGAATATCGAGGACCCAATATTAGCAGCGTCGAGCCCCGATAAATTTTGGAAAGTTAGAAAGGGGTCAGACTAGTGATCTTAAAAATTTCGGACAACTAGCCAAGCTTATGAAAAATATTGGAATACTCATACGAAATTTCGAGACGATGGTATTCTAAGGCCTAGCACATCCGGCGCGAATCAAACATTTGAAATTTGATAGGCCGCTTATTTTTGCCATTTTTATATCTTGTGGAATTGTTCGTTGCTGGAAGTCCTATTGAAGTTCGCGTTGAACTAGATTGGATCGAATTTATTTTTATCCGATTTAAATCTAACGAAACGTAGGATTTTTTTGGATTTATTCGTATTGATTTGGGTTTGATCGTTTTGAGTGAGAGGGGAATATTGGGATAAAAATAAAGGTTGTCGTAGAAAAGAGTTTAAATCTCAAAAATTCTCATATGCTTATAGGTTGAATAATAAATATGAAAATATAAATATATTATATTATTATATTTACCAATAAAATTGAGGAAGAAAGTCAAGCGTAAGACGAGATTATGATTAATCCTCATATTTTTAAATCAGAAGAAACACTGGTCAATGTATTAATAAAAGTTTTGATTAACATATAACTAATGAATATCATTCATCAAATATCTTACAGTCGTTATCTCATAGACAGGAGGCCTCAGGGTGACCTTCTGAGATATTTACCTTTATTTACATGGAGAAACCTGATTGGGGAAAAATTCATAAAAATTAGTATAAAGGTGGGATATACAGGCATTTAGTTACTTTTATTGCATATAATTAAACAAAAAAATTGTTCGAGCGTTGATAGAAAAAGGGAATTTTTTGAAGTAGGTATTATTATTCTTAGCTCAAAGTGGAGTAAAACAGAGGCTGCAAAGAAATATCTAAAATTCGTTTGCTTTGAACCTTTTTTCGGTTGCATAAAATACCTAGGCAAAAATTGGGTTTAAATTCCAGACATTTTTATTTAAACTTCGATTTTTGGAAATTCAGAGAACAAACACCTTTAAAAAAAGTGAAAATCTATTTCATCTTTAACAATGACCCTTTAACCGGCTTTGAATTCAACAGATGATTTGTTACTAAGTATTTTTTCAAATTAAAATTTAATAAATAATTGATTTAATCTTATTATTCTCAATCGAGAAAATTGGTTAGTTCAATCGAATAGAAGAATTTTGTTTACAATTTTTTAGCTTTATTGAGGCAGTGGACAGGCAATATTGTGAAACTTGTCAGTGGGTTAAGTCACATAAGCCTGGATCATGTTATGTCACCGCCACCAACCCAAGCTCCGTCTGCAAAATAGAAAAATAAGAATCATTTATACACTTTATCTGTTTTATTTCAGTATATTTACTTAGAAATAATCTCTTTAATGTAGTCATCAAACTGACTCAAACATTACGAAATTCGATTAAACGCAATGGCTCGCAATACCAAAAAGCTGGATAAAGCACAACGAATAGTTAGCTTTAAATAAAAAATTGGTTTTGTAATTTTTTCTAGATTTCTTATTTAAAATCTCTTTTTAAAGCTCTTTTAAAAAATGGCTGAATCAATAATGCGACAAACAAAACTCTAGATCCAACATGAAGAGCAAAAAAATCAAAAAGTGGTGTGATTTGAGTGAACACAATTTGCTTCCAAATGTTCTTATTTACGATTTAAAGCAAACTGATAGATAACTAGCGACATCAAGAGAGTGTTTCTATTGTTCTGTTTCATTGCCCATCTATCCCTTACGACGATTTCCCGTGGACTTACCCTATTGTAAAAGATAATTAAAGTTTGTTCCAGTATTTTTCATAATATACATTAAACTTTTTATTTAATCATTCAGGCAAAATTATAGAATTGTTCAGACAATTTACACTATTGCCATGATCTCTCGCACTCAGCGATTCCTGAGAGTACTTCTGTGGAAAACTGGAATATCAAAAGTATCAGGTCACTCATATATTTTAGATAAATGGTCTTAAGATCTAAACTAGAAATGCAGAGAAACTAAGCCTACTTCTGGGGATGAGCGACAAGTATATTTGGAGGCCTGAAATAATTTTTGGTCTAGACAAATTTGCCAAGATTGATTTAAAGCGAGAACAGATTTGGTTTTTAGAATTGTTGGCCGGAAATCTAGGCCACATACTATCTGGTTGCGCCACTTACGCGAAATCGATATACCTATTGCAGAAATCGGCACAAATAATGCTTTCTTCTTAAGGGAGATAGGGTCAATTAAAAAGAAAAAGAGATGTGCAGAAAATACTGGATTTACATATTCGCCGTAATTTTTTTTGTCTCGTATTCAAGGCCCGACATGATTCTCCTTACCTTAAGGAAAAGAACTATGTTCCCTATCGCATTTTCAGAGCCGGCCGACTACAAAAGCATAGCCAATGACTAGTCTTGATCATCGGTACTCTCGAAGAAACGAAAGCTTCTCTGTTTCTTAGCTTAAGAAGCATCCTTGATTATCAATAGAATGCCGATACGTAGTTACAACTAATACTTTATCACGATTTTTCTGGGAGCATGTGCTATTTACCGGAATAGCTCTCTCTTTCGATGAAATCTCACTGTTAACTTTCTAATAAAATCTCAATAGATATATATTTTATATCATGTTTGTGTAATAACTGATTTCATGAAGTAGTTCTGGAATATGTATGAAGTGACACTTACACTATCTGCCGAAAATTCTAAGCCGTTTCATTTACCACGCAAGTACTTTTAGAAAGTTTAATATATCAGAGATTCATTATTCAAGAATTCCAGACATTCCATAAAATTGCTAACGCAGTACACGTGAGCACCATCTTCGGCACTCGATTCGACAATCTCAGATCTTCGGTAACCGATCTACAAGATTAACACTGGATGAGAAAGAATCCTTATTAGCACCAAGCTGGCTGTAAAGCTCGCCGCATCGAAGCCGAGTGCTTTGCAGAGGCTTGGTACCGACGGATTTTGGACTACGCCTACACCGCCAGACGGGCGTCTACAGCATTCACTGTCAACTCGAAGGAGCGTCCTCCCGTCGTTTCAGAAGCTTAAACGCCAGTTATTGTTCCCACCGGAAAACTTGGCGTATTCTGAAGATTTTCAGGAGCTAGATCCCATATTCTGCTGTTCCGAAGAAAGAATGTTCGTCATCAAGAACTTTTTCCGGGAAATGAAAACACCATCTAAAAGCTGCAGTAGCAGTTAATGAAATTATCCGAAAAACTAATATATTTGCCAATGCTGAAGTACCAGACGAACTTGCCTAATGGAGTTCAAGGACTTAAGGTCTGGCTTATTATCATACAAGGGTTCACATACGCAGAACCGCTTCTAAAACAAAGGTCTACGTGCCAGAAAAAAAACTTTAGATACTTTCTTTAGTTCGAAACACACTAACAGGACCTTCTAAGGACTATTAAGTAATTTCAAAAGAAATTACATTTGTTGACATTTCATGAATAAACATAGCCGTGTGGGCTGGGTAGGCTTGAGACCACCCACAAAATAAATAATCCTTATAATAAAATAAACCTAATAACTATTCTAAATTACTATTATTGAATATATTTTCGGTGATCCTGCACATGGAAAAAATCGTTGCGACGCCACTGTAAGCAAACCTACATAAAAGAATTGAAAAAATATTTCAAAATCAGTAAAAAAATTGAAACATTATACTTTGTATAGAAACTCTAGTGGGTAATCCTCTTCACTAATGCCAAAATATTTCTTCGCTGCAGAGGAATTTTACTCGAGGCACAATAATTTTTCCTCATGGTACCATTTTTTAGTGCATATATCTCGAGAGAAAGATTCAAGCGTTTAAAAGATTAAGTAACTGATTTCTTCAATCTCTGAACCATTACACTTAATTTCTTTTTTTATACTTACTTTTTTTAGTGCTAGAACACTTTTTTTCTATCTCATACTATTACGTTCCATTCTTTGGCAGCTCGATGGGTTCGGAAATAAAATATTTAATTCTTTCACGATGGTTCATTTCGAAAAAGATAAATTTTGGGTTCGAATCGCGTAAAAAAACAAATACACCATATACTTTTCTCAATCGCTTGCAATCCCTGTTGGCTCTAGGAAAAGCATTATAAATGGGTAATTACTTCTACCCAAAGTCGCTGAGAGTCTTTAAAAGTAAAGTATGCTGAAAATTTTCCTTATAATAGTCTTGGACGTTTTTTCATATATTCCTCTATCAAACCTTTCTACCATTTTTTCGGTCTTCGAAAAGAAAAAAATATAAAATACTTATAATGGATATCTGGCGGAAAAAATGTTTGCTGTAAGGCGTACAATTTGTCTAGAATGCACCTGTCGAACATTTAATCTGTTAAAGGACTTAAAGTTCTGCAAATTGATATTTCTTATGCATTTTTTATAAATCATAATATTTATGATATTTATTTATTTTTTAGTTTTACTCCATGTGTACTAATCCCTGTTTTCAATTGTAATCAAGTAAGCTTGATTTTTTTGGTTATAAGTTTCTGTCACCTTAGCTTTACTGAAAGGGGTTTTCAACTTATTAACGTATTTCAGACATTTTTATACTTAATTATACACCAAACCTCCGCTTTAAGTCAATCCGTTCTCAGTCTTCCTAGAACTTCTGGCTCCCGCAGTTTTTCATGGGAGCAGGGCGAGAGAGGTTGCTAAATTATATATTAGATATATATTTAAAATGGAAGCGAGCCAGGCGGCTCTCACTGTTTATGCCCCCCCCCCCCTTCCGACCTGAAATTAGCCCAAGGATATATGAATACAACTATCGACACTAAACCGAAAGAGAGAGCATGGTGTACTTGAAATTTCCGTATCACTGTCTAAATAGATAACTTAATATTTTTCACGTTCACAGTCAGTTTTGACCTGCCCATTATCACGAATTCAAATACATATTACTTTATGTCCTGCTGCTGCGTGGCCTTAGTTTTTTTTTATTATTAATATTTATAAAATTTTCAGCTCTCCATACAGTTAATGAAAAAAGGAGTGCATCTCTTTCTTCTATCAAAAATGTGGTGAAAGAAATAGAAAGTGTATATTAGTTTAAGGAACAAAAAATAAGTATTATTCAACCTGAATTTCGTGAATTGAGAAACTTGGTAGAAACAAAAATCAGAAATTCATATAATCAATATCATTACACGTCTATCAAAAACAGGAATAAAAAGGAAATTGCCTGGCTTCTCTCAATTCGGCTTTAACTCTTTGTTTCCGAAATTAATACATTTGTTTCTTACAAAATAGTTTTATGATAAAATCGGGCACTGCAAAGAAATATTAAAGCCTTTTCTTTTACAGGGTGCCCAGGAGATTGCGTTTTCCAGTTACCCTAATATTTAGACGAATTTTCCCTACAAACTTTTTCCCCTGACATTTTCCTGACTTTTCTCGTGGCCACCCTGTTTTTGAAACACTCTTTCACATAACGTTTGGAAGAAAATTTTAAAATACATTTCTAACTGACGATTAAGATGAAAATATATGCATGTGAACGTCACTAATTAATATAAACTTGTAAAAGAGTGGAATATTACAAGCAGGTTAATGATTTAACTTTGGAGTAATCCACAAAAAAACTGTTCCAGACAATCACAGCCGCGAAATTTCAATCTGGACCCTATTAAGAATATCTTCGGCTTTTTTATACAACATTGAACAAATAATAGATCTGTTTCTCCAAATGACGTATTTGTGGAGTTAGAATATCTTCACGATAAAGAATTTTCTAACAAGATTATAATTGCGAAATAGCCAATGTATCTTTCCTTAAGTAATTAAGTCTTAATGTATCTGATTTCAATATGTGCATATCTAATGCATTGTTCACAGAAGTAACATTGCTCCAGTTTTAGAGATGCGAAAAAAAAATAATATCAGCCTGCCATCGTCTTGAAGAAAGCAGTATAAGTGAGTATAAAATTAACTGGAATAAGTGGAGCAAAGACCAGTTTAATACAGTAAATTTTCGTTTCTGGAGGATGGTAGTTTTTTTGATTAAAAGTTCTGAAGTGAAAAGGCCAATGTCCTTCTGTCATTATTAAAAGTTATATAAAATTCTTAAAATTGGAAGGGAAATTCATCTTCGCTGCGTATTGTTAAACTTCCAGAAGAAAGGGAATTGCTCTTCTTCATAAGTTAAAGTTTGCTGATTTTAAATCAAAATATATTGACTTCAGGAAGTGTATTCGGAGTCAATTCACCTTAAATTTTAGAAGTTTAATTTTAATTTAATTCAGCTTTTATTTAAGAAATGTCATTATGAGTCGATTTAGATTTTAAAGCTAAATTTTGAAAGGGTTTAGTCAGGTATGACTTTATTGAGAGCATAAATAAGGTTCTGTCATAAAACCAAAGAATATGCCTATGCCCTGAGATGGTATAACTTTATTGATTTCTGTGATAATGGGCAGATACGCAAACCGGTCTGATTTGGTCATGTTTTTGGCAATTATGGCAAAATTTAGCCTATCGAGTTTGAAACATTTTTCCAAACATGATCACTAATAACACAATTGGAACAGGGTGTTTCAGCGTTCGCTGGGACCCGGTTCCTCAGAGGTTGGCTCTCTCTTGTGTAGTCAGGTTCAATTGTGGCCTGGGCAAAAAACTTGTCATAATTATTCTTACTATTAGATTTATTGGGACTGGGTTTCTCATAACTATTTTTATCATGATTACCTTCCCCGATTATGGTTTATGATTTGAATAGGTTTTCGCCAATTACAAAAGAAGAAGTCTTCCGCCATGGGAGACAGCCGC
Organism: Belonocnema kinseyi; assembly: GCF_010883055.1. Classification (NCBI taxonomy): domain Eukaryota; kingdom Metazoa; phylum Arthropoda; class Insecta; order Hymenoptera; family Cynipidae; genus Belonocnema; species Belonocnema kinseyi. The sequence continues at coordinate 156,100,403 of NC_046657.1, forward strand.
TCACCTCTCTTTAGATTTGTCGCTCTCTCTCTCGCTTCCGTAACAAGTAGCATTAACTGATTGAAATCAGAAATGCTATTAATAATTAATATCGCAGTACATCATTAGTCGCAAAGTTTTGAAATGCTGCGATGTAGGCAAGGCATGACAGTTATAATGAAACCAGTGTAAGTTCAATTTATGTAAAATCAAGAGAATCTCTATGAAAAATTCTTTATCCGTGTGCCCTAACAACGATTGCCCTATCCCCACCACCGTTAAGAAAATTCCGTGCCCATTTACTTATTATAATGTCAAGCATTTCATAATGAGACCTTTTATTGTAACATTGGGGTGGAGGCAGCTGACCTCTTCCTCAATGATTTTATTGTGCGAAGATTGAAGAATAATGAAAGACATCCCGGTAAGGCAAAACTATAGTGGCTTGCTAAATAGGAGAATTTAACTTCTGAATACGGCTGCGAAAGACTAGGAACTCGCGAAGTTTACCCTGTGCTATCCGTCACCCCTGAAGACATGTAATTGTTTAACTTTCAAAGTGTGGTAAAAACGTCGCGAACGGTATATTCTTCCATTCCCTAATTAAAGTGGCTGGTGTTTAAGTAGAAACTACACTTGAAATATGAGCGTTGTTCATTACTAATGATACTTGTTGTTCCTGGAACACCACGCGAGGCTGTATGGAAAAGCTTGCCGGACCCCTGTTGCCGATTAGCTTTTCATGCCTAAAATCGTATTGTAGCATATTTTGCTCACTTCTTCTGCAATTGAACGCTTTTCATTCCATTAGCAACTATAAATTATTATTCAAAATTTAAATTATTTTGATAGCTTTTTCTTAATTCGCTGATTTTGTACTTTTCCTATAGCGTGGCAGAAGAGTGGCGCGCCAAATCAGCCGAATTAGCAAGATATTCTAAGTTTATTTTTTATTCACGATTACATATTTTACATTTAAAATTATTTTCTCTGGAAATTGTCCCAACGTACCCACCCTACTCCTATATAAATCACTATAGCCTCACTTGGCTTTTAAGAGCCACTTCAAAATTCTTTGGAATTCTGAAAAAGGGGCCTAATCGAGTTTCACGGATTAAATCTGGGCTCAATTTGAACACCCTGCCGCTTTCCATGTTTATTCCCGCTCGACATCCATTAAGATTATATATTCCACGAAGGATTGTATTTGTTTCCATTATTGCAAGGACGTCACCAGTGTATGTTGTTAGTACTTTTTGTTCTTCCGTTGGCATGGTCTTCAAGCTCGATCGTCCTTTTGCGCGCAATCGAATTGGTTTATTAGTAGGGAAGGTGTATCTGCGAATTTCAAATTGTCGGAACGGATTCATGTGCGGAATGAGTCGAATATTTTCAAGTTGTTTAAGTTCATATCCAAGTATGAATGATGGCCGATGCATGGAAGAAGACCTTAACCTGGCACGACGAGGAGGCTCTGTAGGCGGAGGAGGCATGATCGGAGAATGAGGTCTGGCAGGCAAAAAAGACGTTTCAGGAGACCGATATGTGTTAGGAAAATAAGAATTTCTAGAGCGAGGAACACTAGGAATAGCATCGGCATTTGGTAGACTCTCAAACTCTGAATTTAGATCTGTAACAAGAAAGAGAGAATTGAATTTTTCTTCATGTGGACAATCGTATGTTGCTATATCAAAAAATGTTTACACTACTTCGAAGGGATTGAGGGAGGTTTGACCTAGGAAACTGCTCTCAGAGGAACTTTAGTTTTCATAATTTTAAATTGAATAGAAACGTTTCAGAAAGTTGACAGTCATATTCGGAGTTATGAGTATGGTTGTAATTATTATTATAATATTACTAAACATAGTTCTCAACGATTTGCAACGTATTGATCAAATTCTATCAAAAAAGTTATGGTTATGTAACATTTTACAAACATAAGGTCATAACCCTGATGAAAGTTCTAGACATAAATTTCTTGCGAAATAATGCAATTTAATTCAGTTCGAAGCAATCGAAGCTCGGACCGATGCTAGAAGCCGAACCAGTTCAATGAGGTTCATTAATGTAAAGATTTTAGGGATTCTGATGATGATGAGCTGAAATTAAAAAAATTCTACAATTTTGACCTGAATCGCCCGAGTTTGTGAAAATACAATAAACTCAACAATTTCAAGAGTAATTATTACTGGCGGGCCTTTGTAGGTTTCTGAACAAAAATTTTAGATGAAATTAACATACATGACATTTTTATGCAAATTGTCTAAATTTCTGAAAATTACAGAAATTGGCTCATTTCCTTGAAACTGTCAACCAGTGTTTATTTTCAAAAATTAAGAAGCCGGGTGATTTCCGTGAAACGCAGCACTAGTAGGTTTTTCTCTCTCGAAAAGCAGTTCTGTTCTGAGGCTCCCAATAATAAGATAATTTATTGGAATTTCCAAATATTTGGGCAAATTGGATATCAAATTTCAAAAATTAAAATTTTTATCTTGAATATGTAACCAGAAACCAAATTTTTACATTCTCATCAAGAGAATGTATTAGATTTGTGTAAAATTTGACCCCCCCCCCCCTTTCTGTCAAATGTCTACATTTCGAGACCCTCTGAACCCGAAAAACAGGTTTTTACGAATATAGCTACACGGAGAGAAGTTTGCTAGAGCCGCTCACCCAGCACGTAAAATTTTCGCACCAATCACATAGTGAACAGCGCCACTCTTGTTGGGTAGGACGGCTCTACTGATTCGGGAGAACCATTACCCCGACCAAGCCGAACCGTTTGATCAACAGTATAGTCCAGCCGTTTGTCACGCAACACCTGGTTTGGTTAAACATTACTGTGGGAATTAGGATATTTACTTATGCCTTTCTCAGATGTATAAGTTGAACTAAGGGAATTCTCATAGCAGCTAAAATTGTGAGGAGGTATCCAGTGTGATTATTCATAATTCAAAATTTTTTGGCGATTTCAGTTGAAGGCAGCTATTTGGGTGTTCGTTAAATGTGCTAGTGTATTATTTTAAGGTTGGCGAATATTAATTTGGCGATGGAAATATTCAAAATAGGTTTTCGAAAGTGTTTGTGATGATTGTTTCTAATTTAAAATTATTCTCGCGGTTTTTGTTAAGGCCAACTGAAATGGGATTCGCTAAATGTCCAAAAAAAGCTCTAAATTCTAGCGCTATTGTTTGTTAATTCTTTTAATTTTCTGTGGTGGAGCTGGCGACAACCTGCACCTTCAACAATCTGCGAAAAACAATTATTAGCAGGAGCTTCGTAAAATAGTTATTTTTCTTCTTTACTTCTTTAAAAATATTTGATGAAACAACATTCTTTAGAAGGTCACAAAAAGGTTGCTTAGTCAAAAAATTTCGGTATGGCATGCTTTTTGGTAATTTTGGTTCATAACATTGAGAATAACGATCTATATACGTGTACAATATTTATTTCTAGAAAATATTATTATCAGTTTTAAACTTCTTATCATTTAATACTTCTGTTTTAAAATTTTATTTAAACTATAGCTACCTGCATGATTCGTATGTTCGTTACTCTTTCCGAAATTCGCCAGAAAGTCCCTTGTTTCGGGCTGCGCACCTGACGATTCTTCTGTGAAAAAACAAACAATATCTATGAATTTCGAATTTTAAAAATATATTGCGAATATTAAATGTAAAATTGAATATTCCATTTGATTTCTTATTTCTGTTATCACATAAATTATGAAACCAGCGTTTGCGAAGTAATTCTAAAAGATATCTTCATTTTTCATGTGAATAAGTTAGACACCTATATTTCTGAAATGTTAAACAAACAAACGCGATTGCGCGACAGTTTCTTCGAGTTGACAAGTGAGAACTGCAATACAATTAAAAAATTTATATTAACACACTTAATCTATTTTACCTTACTTGAAAGTATACTCAAAATTCAAAATGCTTATTTTGTGAGAAAAAAGTGACGCGGGATTTAAAGTTGTAACCGGATTTTTTAGTTTCCCTCCTTAAGGTATATTTTTTCTCAAAAACGTAGAAAACTTTTAAAGCTTGGATGTTTGAAAATAAAAGTTTCATATTACGTCTGAAAAACTTAAAAATTTAGCAAAAATTGGTAAAGAGTAATCGAATTCTCTCAGGTATACATTTTTTTTATCAAAAAACTGTGAAATGCTAAATAAATTTAAGAAATACAATAAAAAGAAAATATGCAGAAGTAATAATAATTTATTTTTTGCTCACCAATGTAATTAAGAATAACGTATAAGTTGAAGATCACAGCATGAGGAATCCTCATTTTTTTGAATGTAGGAAAAACTGTTTAAGTCAGAATTTTAAGAACAGAGTAACTACTGAGTATTTTGATGATTCGTGTATATATTTTGTTCAAGAGATATTTGTGTTTTCCCCTACCCTACTGTAAAATGCTTATATAAATAATTTTATGCGTTGGTTCCATGAAATATTTCAGTTAGTATCTAATAATTCATTGAGTAGAAAGTGATATCTCGCACGCGTTAAATAATTTCACCTTGAGAAAATCAGATAATTTATGTCTTAAGCAAGATTATGTATTGCATTATTCTATCTTGAGAAGTTTAGAGAATTTAGCATAATGTACACATTGTAAATATAAAACTTCTATTGGACAAATATTTTTGAGGCAAGTGTTTTACGTAATTAAAAGTCATCCAAGATCATAGATTAGGTAATTTGTCTGTTTTTTAAGTATTAATAAGTTCAAAATTATTTTGAAACTAAATGTAAGGCATTACATAACACCGTATATAATTGTTAATTACCATTAATAAGAAAAATATAACAATCTACCACTACCTCGTAGAACATATTTTTTTATTAATTGTTTTTGGTGCTAGCTTCAATACGAAAGCTCTAGCGCGAAGTGCAGTGGAGGTAAGCATTTATGGAAAATATCTTTGTTATAAATAAATAAGAAATATCTGTAAATAACGCAAAAACACAAATTTTCAATAGAAAAATTCAATCCTGAACTATAACACTACCAAAAGAAATGAACTTTTATGAGAAAAAGATGAATTTTTAGTAAAACACATGCATTTTTAATAAGCTGGTTGAATTTGTAAATAAAAAAGATAATTTTTTAATGTAAATTACACAGCTACACAAAAAAAATATTTTTCAGGCTCTGGAGGTCAGACCATGTTCACTATATGTTTCTGTGGTGGCTAAATCCGAATAAGAGGACCAAAAAAAAACCAGCAGGGCAGAGTTCTGACGTAACCTCCGAAAAAATCATGCACATTTTTTTCGAGCTCGGGGGTCAGACCATGTTCACTATATGTTTTTGGGGTCGCTAAATCCGAATCCATAGTCTAGAAAACTCCAGAACGTCAGGGTTTAGATTTTAATAGAAACTCGTGTAATTCATTCATCTGACTTACGTGTGTCTTCATCCAGGTCACATCCTCGCGATGACGGGAGGCAACGGTATGACCTGTGATCTGGCTAAGAACCTGGATTATTGTTTTTAGGCTTTTATGGGAGGCGCACGTTTAGACTATTTTTAAGGTTATGTCGAAATTCCGACATAATGGGGTAGGGTACTATATTGGACAAGAAGATGCAATCGTCATTCTGGTTCCTGGATAGTTCGCGAGAAACAGTGCGATAAGCATGTCGCATAGTTTAATTATAATTAAGCTTAGAATATAAGAAAAATGGTCTTCTGTAGTGCTCCATTTTATAAAAATAGAAGCCTGGACTGATTTAAACTTTACCGTTTTTTAACTAGAGCGAAGAGAAAGACTATCAATGTCGATCATAAATAGTAGACGCGAGAAATGGAAACCGAATTTAAATACAAGCTTATGCGAAGTCATTACTAATATTCATGACTATCACAATATAATTCAAATATAAGGGTCAGAAGATTATGTTTACATGTAATTAAATTGCCTATGAGCATTTTTTGTGATATTTAAGTGAAATTATATTAAGAAGAAAGTAAGGCTTGGAACCCGTTTTTCCACAGAAGGATGCGCATTAACCCACGCAAATAAAAAGGACGTATGATGTGAAATATTAGTAGATGTGATAATAAACTCTTGAAAAAGTATTGTATTAATGTTTGATCTATAGTTTATTATTATTTTATTATTTGTTACTGTTTATTTAAAAAATCATATGATTATAATTTTAGCGCACGCCTATTTATAAACAGAGTAAAATTTCGTTTGCAATCATAATTTTTGCAAGAGCTACTTTTTGGCAAATGTGTGGGTTAAAAAATCATATAGTCGAATTTAAATATTTCCTATATTATATCACATGTAACTCCATTTATAATTTATGTTTTGTTAAAAGTGCTTTCGTATAATTTAAAAATGAATAATCTATATCATGTAAGTGTATTTATGTAATTCGATATCAATTTAACGATTTTGAATTTGTCGGGGAACCAGAGTGGCAGCTTGCATATTCGCATCTTATATAGTACCTTAAATGAGGGTTTTTGGACCTCGGATTCGGATTCAGCAAACCCAAAAACTTATAATAAATATGTTATGAATCCCAAACTCGACATATTTTCATGAGTTTTTTTAAGGTTATGGCAGAACCTTGACGTGCTAAGATTTTTAGATCCCAGATTAGGATTCAGCGACTCAAAATCATAGTAAACATGGCCTGACCTCCAGACCCGGAAAAATATATTTTTGTGTGGCTATGTTATCAGGACACCCATTCATTCAAGAAAATAAATTCAAGCCACAGGAATATAATATTTCCGAACCTTTAAACTTAATTTCTTTAAGTTGAGCTGCACCGTTTTTACTAACTTATTCGATAATTCAGAACAAAACTCCAAATCAAATTATTCCCAAGAAAAAAAAAATTCAATTGGCATGTGATTATACATAATAGGGCATCAAATTCTTACTTTAAAAAGAATAAATAAAAAATTCAATGCCCACACTAAATCGCAAGAAAATTGTTTTTATAGATATATGATAAAGCTAAACTGTTCCATAATTATTACAATTTATAATGCAATCAAACTCGGATATAAAGTTTCCGGATATATCCCTTCCGAGAACTGGTCCCGTACTTCCCGTAGGCGCAAAGAGAGCTGCGAAAAGTGTGCGGTGGGCATACGGACGTGGACAAACAAAAGAGTTTTCATCCAAAACGGCACTCTATCGGGTTTGTTCCCCACTACCCCCAGCCCCAAAACCGGCATTATTTCCGAGTTTGACTGTACTTCAATACTTATTTTCCTCATAATAATAATATTGCGAGTTTATAAATAATAAATAATCGATAAAAGTGTTCTTTCAAGAGAAATCTATTTGTATCGGTCCGACAAGCAGTGCCGTAGATTTATTTTGGTTGGGACTGAACTTTTGAAAGAGTAAGAAGTGGCGCGAATTCCGAGGACGCCCGTCACCGGGTCGTCAACAGGAGCTTAAGATTGATTCTATACTATCCACTGTAAACTGGAGTTGACAGTTTAAAACGTAAACCTTTAACAGGAGCTGACGAGTTCACCGACATTCAGCAAGAGAAGACCTCGCCTGCAGATCAAGGAAAACGAGGGAAACCTCATACTCCCTTCGGTCGCTGCGCTCCTATGATACCTTGGGGGTAAGAATCGCGTGTGTTTTGGGTTTGAGGGGACACTTACGTGCCGTGCACAGACGTGTCTGATAGACTTTGATACTCTCCAACCCAGCTCAAGAGCTATCACTAGTAGGGCTCTTGGACCCTGGGTTCTTTCTTATCTTCAAACTGTTGGGACCTATTTAGACGGTTCTAATCCAGCCACCAGCAAGGCGATTCAGGATCTGAAGATCAATTGGAAGAGCAAGAAGGAAAAGAGACTAAGACACTGTGGAGAGATATTTGAATAAGAAATTCTACATACAAACGGCGTTACTACAATAGACCATCATGTATCCAACAGAACTACCAAAAGTGGATCAGCAGTTTGCCAGGAAAAATTTCGACCTACAGGGGCTATTTTACAACCTAGGTTTCACATGGTCCAAGGGATTAAATAGAGAGTAAAACACATAACGTTTCTTCCTGCAGAGCAAAGAAAAGAAAACATTCCTGCCACCTCTTTGCAACCAACAAATTCTACCAATGGGCACAAGAGACCTTGACACCTGGCTTCTTAATTCACAAGGTTTCATTTACGCCGAACCCCTTTTAGAACACACGTCCAGCTACAAGGGGAGAAAGGCACTTTCAATACATTCCGCTCTTTTCCGAATACCACTAAGGTATTTAACGAGGACTACTTTTTTCAGCCACTGATAGGGAGGGTTTTAAAATATGTGAAGAGACAAATTTTTCCGTTCCTTTTTATAGAAATACCACCTTGTTTAAAGGTTCGCCGCAGCAATTATTTTAAGCGGAATGGAAAATAAGCAAAGACTCCGTTTCATAATTTTAAATAGGAGAAGCGAAAATTGACAAAACATGAATGAACCTTAACGCTGCCCGATTAATATTGTAAGAGCTAACAGAAATTTATAATTTTAGCGAACGGGACACATAGTAACAGATTGATATCCACCCGAACGAAAATCGTGAAGTGGGCCCAAAGTTCGTTGGACGTTTTACTGGATGGATTTCTGTAAAAATTGGCAATAAGGGATTATTTAGATAGCTCAATACGAATTCGGGGTCAAAATTCGAAACTTCGAAACGGTTGATCTCACATGGCGACGACAAATTTTGAAAAATCCAATGAGATGGCAGATTTGGATAAAACTTGGTACAGGGGGGTTTTTTGGGTCTGGAAGTACTAATTTAAGGTAAACATTCAAAATTTCTATAATACCAATATGGCAGTTTAAAAAGTGTAACGAGTTAGCGGATTCGGACAGTGGTAATATAACGCGGATATCTCTGGCATGCGCAGTAGTGATTCCTATATATTTTTAGGTTGCGTTACATTATGTTTCAACATAAAAAGCTAAAAATATGTAGGTACCGCCACTGAGCAAGCCAGAGATTTCCGTGTTCGGACAGCACTCGATTCTGATAAAGATTGGTACTAGGTTGTTATGTGGGTAGCTGAATAAGAATTCGAGGTAAAAATTTGTAATTTCACAATGGCTGCTACAATAGAGCGAATCAAAAATCAGATTTAAAGCATACATAAAATGAAAGGGTAAAGTTTGAAAATGTAAATAAAGAAAACAAGGAGTTTACAATCCTATCGTGAGCCTCCATGAGGCACACTCCGGTGTTGTGAAGGAATGTATGGAACACTCACTAGCTAAATACAGAGGTAGAAAAACGATTATCTGTTCGCCATGTTGGATCAGCCATTTTGAATTTTTCATTTCCGACCTCAAATTTGTATTCAGTGACTCAAATAATATGAATATAAATTTTTTCATAAGGTAACTGAAGCCTTCGCTCAGCAAGTAAGTTAGCGATCTGTAGTGTTCGATACTACTGTATTTTAATTTACTGTACTTTTAAAAAGTGGTGAAAGCAACGCGAATGGTATATTTTCCCAACCCTTACTTTGGACAGTTTGCGTGTGACTACCAAAAGACCTTCAAGTATTAGCATTATTTATTACTAAGCATACTCAAAAACAGCGCGAGAATGTTAAGGAAATTTTGAAACGACCCAATTCTGAAATTCGAAGGATAGCGATTTAGCTTTTCACTCTAGGAAAGTCACCTATCGTCTAAAATGGAAATATCGAAGTTCTCGGAAACTTTTTTACCGAAAATTTTCGAAAAAAAGTATCAAAAATTTTTCGGGACACTGATTCCACACAAATACGAATCGGTTAAATGTATTATTAAAATGAGGTATAAAACAAAACTTCATCTTTTATAGACATTCTGTTCAATTAAATCATTTATTAAATATCGCCTTATAAACAATTAATTGCAAAATGATAATTGGTCTGTCCCAGATATAAAGTTACAGTTAAGATTTTCGAGATATTTATCTAGCAGCTTCCTGACAATATTTCTGTCTCTCATTACTCTTAAATTAGTGTTCTTTTATTAATGACATTATGCGCATAGTTAAGAAATGATTTTAAGTTTAAAAAAATCGATCATTAATTATGTTTTTATTTTGTGACTATCTAATTTTTTTAAACCGTTTAAAAACAACAAGAATATTTGTAATTAAAATAATTTCCCCGAGAATTGCTGCAAGTCGAAAGGTTGCCTTAATATGCAGGCACATATATCATAATTTGACTGCAAATTCGATTATTCAAAATGCTCTTTCACAGCAAAGTTATTGCGTTGCATTTTTAGTAGATACAGAAGTGTTACCGTCTACCGGTTGAACTGTACTTTTGACTTTTTAATTTCTTTTGTACACGCTTTTGTTTAAACAGTGCAGTCCTCTTCTTTTCTCGCCCCTAAATTTTAATGTTGTCAATTATTGGAACTCATTTAAGTATTTAATAAACAACAAAATTGGCAAAAGTAAAGTTTTGTCCCAGGGTGTGAAAATTTCATAACTCCGTTTTGTAATTTTCTGTGGATATAATGTTTTCGTGAATACCATACTTTTCTCACTTAAACGCTTTGCCATTCCATTATGAACCATAAATTGTTATTCAAAATTAAAAAACTATTTTCACGACGAAAGGCAACATCTGCAAAATTACGGGAGAAATTACACAAGCTAAGAAAGAAGAGCCTGAATTCGAGGCACACTTCTGCGCAAAATGGAAACATGTACAAGTTGCTGTCTTCTTTCGTATAAGTAGCCGAATCTTCCGCAGGAAAGTAAACAGCTAACTTTTTTTTATCTTTTTTAAAAAAGAAAAGAAAAATTGGGAATTGGAAATGATTCAAGCCGTGGAAACTATTATACGTTTGATCTTTAAATATAATTTCCCGTTACTTGTGACATTTTGGCCCCACCTTGGACCAAAAACAGTATTATATTTTGACATTCATTTTCAATTATTGATTGTTGCGGAGAATCACGCCTCATTCTTGGTTTAAAAGGACCTAATCGAGTTTCAGGATTATTTCTCGGCTTAATTCAAACACCGCGCCGCTTTTCATGTTTATCCCCGGCCGATATGAATCGAGACTATATATTCCACGAAGCAATTTATTAGTGTCTAATATTGCAACCACGTCCCCATTTGATGTTGTTAATACTTTTTGTTCTTTGGTCGGCATGAGCTTCAGATTCCATTCTCTTAGTCCTAATACGCGCAATCTAATTGGCTTATCAGCAGGAAAAGTGTATCTACGAATTTGCAACTGCCGGTGCGGATTGTTGTCGGGAATAAGTCTGATATTTCCAAGATCTTTAAGTTCATATCCTAGTATTTATATAGACCGATGAATGGAGCAGGCATGATTGGAGCATGATGATTAACAGGATCAAGATGCCTCTCAGAACAATCGCTGTGAGGATAATAAGAAGGTCGGGAGCAAGGATTACCAGGAATAGCATCGCTAATAGGTAAACACTCGACATTTGAATTCAAATCTGTAACAAGAAAATAGGGGTATAAATAGTTCTTCGAGTGTTAAAAAAGATTCTTCGAGTGATAAATTGATGGAAAAGATCCAAAACATAACGTTAACATTTTTTAACATTAAAAATTTTGTGAAAGTCTAAAATTCACAAAATGGCACTACTACTTAAAAGCTCAAAGTTTCAAGGCTATATACCTGGGTTTCGGGTACAAAATTTGAGGTAAAAAATGTAAAATACGACAATTTCAATTAAAATCGCTTGAGTTTCCTAATATTCAATAAATCAGACGATTTCAATAAGATTCCTTACTAGCGAGATTTTTTAGTTCTTATGATAATAAAGTAAAGTTTAAAAAATTCTACGGTTTTGATCAGAATCGACCAAATTCAATAAACTGGACGATTTCAACAGGACTTAGATGAAAATCCGAATTGCCAAAAGTTTTGAAGATTAGAAAACTTGTTGATTTTCATAATGCTCGGAACTATTAAATTTCTGCAAAAACTTCCTTGTTACGAGACTCCTGGGAATCAGTTAATTTATTGAATTTTGTACAAAATTGATATGTATCCCTGATGCGTGAAGAAGGGGAATTGTGAAACTCCTAATTGTGAGTACCAAGGCTAGGAATTTTAATTCAAGCATCTGTACACTAAATTCAAGTTTCTTACATCTCGCCTTGACGATCTTGCTTACGTAATCTTTACGTTCTTAGGCTCTTGGATGCCAATGGTGAGGCTCGGTGTACGTAACAAGCGGCGCGCCACGCGCTGGGAAATTTTCGACGGTCTAGGACTGCCGTATGAGTCTCAACTTGTCCAATGGCTTTCTTTCGCAATTGTCCTTCTCTTTCCTACAATTAAATCATTTCCTCCGATTGCGGATAGAGGATTCATGTACCAAATGTTTTTGTAGAATAAGGTTATGCCGCGGGCAATCGTCCAGGCACGGTCCTAAAGAAATTATCCCCCAAATGGAGGAGTAATGGCCATACGGAACTCTAAATGGCACCTTGGTGAGGTGTTTTGAACGGTAACTTTTGGATAACGAGCAACCTCTCAGAGTATTCAACCTTATTCTTACATATCAAGAAGAAGCCAGTATATTTGATTCGCGCAATCTCAATACTTTTGGGTGCAAGGATCCACTTAAGGATGTCCTGCTAGAGTGTTCCGATACCAGTATGTCCCTGAAGGATGAGTTCATATAGCAGGACTGCATGATCTATGTTGCGAGAAACACCCAGAGCTCTTGCACATCTCGCTTCAACGTCGTCTGGTACGGGACGCTATTTTAAAAGTTTTTTTCAAGATATTGGGAATAAGGATCTGTATACGTTTACAATATTTGAGGAGGTGAAAAGAAAAAGTGCCCAAGCCACAAAATAGATGAAATTGAGTTAGGTTTATGTTTTGGATCTTTTTCATCAATTATATCGCTTGGAATAGTCAAAATCGAGCTAGACATCACGTGAAGATCACGTTCGTGATGTTTGCGTCGGTTTTTACTTTGACAAGCTATGTAATTGAAGGGAAAGATCCGAAACATAACTGCAACTCAATTTTCTTTATTTTATGACTTGTACGGTTATGATTTTCATTTCCTCATTTACTGGTAGAAAACACTATTATTAGTTCTAAATTGTTTCTTATTTAACATTCGAGACCTGTGACGACGAAAACAACCGAAGGGTTAGCAGGCGAAGTTTTCAGTAGAAGCGATTAAAGAAACCGTCGAAGGCAGACACTTATGGAGTGTGGACAATCTCCGGAATTCATCCCCTCCACCTGTAACTATATCTTTTCGCTCCGCCTTCAGCGTGTTAGACGAGCGTTTGAATCACATGGACACAGAACGGAAGGATGTGGAAAAAGTAGTGGGACTGGATTTTTTGGGCCGTCAACATGCTCCGAAATAGGGGATTCGTGCCTTACTTTGCTGCTCAATAACAATTACAATTTCGCAGATAAAAATGTAATTTCTTTTTTTTTAGTATGAAAGAGCAATATTAAAACTATCAATAGCACCAAAAATCTAAAAGTCAATTTTTTAACCCTAAGGTCCCTTTCCTCACGACATGCAAAACTTATGTTTTCAATTTTTATTCGACTATAGCTACCTTGATGATTCGTATGTTCGTTACTATTGCCAAAATTAGCCAAAAAGTCCCTTGTTTCTGGCTGCACATCGCGTGATATTTCTGTGAAAATGTAAACAATATTGATAAATTTTTAATATTCAAAATGTATTAACAACAGTGCTTGGGCCGTAAGAAAGGGGAACAGAAAAACTTGGCAGTAAGAAGTGGACAAACATCGCGTGTCGGCGAATCGGCTCTGTTACACGCTGCAAAGACAAGCCTCGTTCAAAGCCGAAAATGCACGAGGAGGAAGCCGACCTGGCCCGGCTGGACGATTCGCTTTCAGAGGCTAACTCGCTATTAGAAGCTTTTCGGTTAACTGAATTTCCACTGAATTTTTTAGGGCATCCAGGCCGTTAAGAGAATGAAAGGAAGTTTATGGCAACGTTTTAAATAATTGCTTTGCGATGAATTCTAACACATGACAAAGGATTTTTAAAACCATCGAAGAAGAATCTGAATTATTTCAAAGGCACCTTTTTTTAATTTTGCGGAATTAATAAACAATCAGGAAAAGAACGAGATTAGAAAAAAAGAATTTTCTCAATATTCGTATGCAAATTTCAAACGATGCTTTATTTTGAATAACCAACTTTAAAGGAAATTGGGAAAGTTTTTTAAAAATATCAAACGATTTTTTACCATTTTCTGCAAAGAGTGTTAAATATTTTAGAGCAAAATTTTTAAGTCCGTAAGATTATCACATTTTTTGAAAATATAAAAAGTCGAGTAAATTCAGGAAAAATTGAGCCCAATTCAAGAAATTAAAAAAATAATTTAAACTTTAGAAGACTATTAGAAATACAAATTTTTGAAGTTGTCAAAAATAAACTTTAGAAGCTTTAATCGAATCTCGAAATGTCAAGAGCATGAACAAATTTTTTTCAAATGCTTGCGAAAATTTAAAAGATTACAAGGTATTTTTTTCACATTTTGAATAACTTTTTAAAATGTTGAAAAAAATTCGAGGCAGTTTAAAATCTTTTCAGGAATTTCCGACGAGTCAAATAGATAAGAAATATTCACAAATTTGAAAACATTTCAGAAAATTGATTAAATATTTCTTGATTTATTACGAATTTCGTAAACATTTCTAAACATCTTTGAATAGGATTCGAGTTTTTCCTAATGTTTTGTAATATTCTATAAAATTAAACAATTTCTTTAAAATATCATAAAATCTTTTCTGACACATCTGATATATTTAAAAATATTTTTTCAATTTTCTTAAAAATCTTATAATACTTATGTTTATATAAATTTAAAAACAAACTGACAATACTTATTTTCTTGCTTTCAATTCTCAGCATTTAATTCCAACTAGAAATAAAGTGTTAAAAACTTGCAACATATGAATAGCTATTCGAAATATTTATGTTATTTCATTATTAATATCATTTTTTATTTTTTATGATAGTGAAAAATTGTTTTAAATTGGTGAATTGCAAGTAGTACTGACGTAAGGTAACTTCCATATTTGTATGACTACAAAAATATTGAAAATCCTTTTGTTTTAAAAAAATGGTCGTATTTATTTAAGATAATACTTCATGTTAAAAACACTTTTTGTACAGGAAACGTCTTTAATGTTTTTAAACATAATATAAAAAATTTGATGTGAAGGCGATGAGTTGAAGGCCAAAAAGAAATATAACGGTCTGTGTCACATTGCGTGGGGGGTGGGGGGCATTTTAATAACTAATTAACATATTTTCAGAATATTTTTAAATTTATTCTGCCCTGGGGTCAAACATGGAACAAAAAACGCCGTGAAATTTATAATAAAAAATGTTTTTTATACATTAATTTAAAAAAACGAAAAATATTTATAATATTATTAAATTTTCAAAATATTATTTCAAAATGAAATGCATTGCCTTTTATTAAGAATATGCTTTCATATAGTTGGTAATTTTTTTAAACTTATATGTTTTTTACCATTTTTGGCCTTAGGAAATAGATTTCACGAATGAAATTATAGAAATGTCTCCATTAGTTAGTAAAAGACTATGAAGACTTTTGCCTTCGAAATGATACCAAAAACGTTTAAAAATGTTAACAAACGGACAACAGATTTGGCTTGTTATTGGAAAAACCGGCACATTTTTTAATAAAACTCTTTTTCACATCACGCGCGGAAGAAAATTTTTACAATATTTTTATCAAATAATAAATATTTGATCTTTTGGACTGAAATAAAAAAATTAATTTTTTTTATTAATTATGGTTGTTTAATTGAGGTCAGTTATTGTACTTGACAATTGAAGAATCCCTTTTTCGCAAACAAGAAGTATGATAGTTCTTCCCAGAAATAAATGTTATCTTTCAAAAATATAAAAAACGTTGCATCTCGTTTATCCAACGAAAGATAAAATTTATCTAAAGAAAAGATAAAGTTTATCTGACGTAAATATTTTTATGACATAGATTATGTTAGACGGCTGCGTCAAAAATGTCCCCTGATAAATTTCAAAATCCTCGCGGTATTCAATTTTAAATATTCTTAATTTATTTCACTAACTTTAAACCCAAATATCATTCACCTACACTTACTGAATACACAGTCTGCACTTTAGGAAACTGAAGATTTATTAAAAAAAAGGAAGTCACTGAAGTTGGCTGAGGGTTCTTACTGAGACATCTTCAGTCCCTTACTTTTGTCTGACATATAACCTATGTCAAAAAAATATTTACGTCAGACGAACTTTATCTTTTTTTAGATAAATTTTATCTTTCGTTAGATAAATGTGATACAACGTTTTTATCTTTTTGAAAGATAAAATTTATTCTTGGGATTTACTGTGTGAAAATAAAAACGGTTCGTTTTGTGTTTTAGACAATGTAATAAACATCAAGTTCAACCTTCAAGCGCTTCGTTTATCGGGCAAATTTTAAGAAATGGAAAACCACCAGTAAGAAAGTTGCAGATTAAGGTTAAGATAAGTTTTCGTTCAAATTTTAACTCAATTCAATTAATGATTCGAAGAGTATGAATTTTTTAAATATCAAGTGGAAATAGTTACGCTGCCTTTTATGCATGTGCATGCAGAAAGGATTTTTATTAAAAAATATATCGGCTTTTCTAACAAATTACTAAAACGAATTTTTTACATTTGTTATTTTTATTTTTTAAGTGTCTTTAATCTTCTTCATGTTTAAGGAAAAATCATATATTGGTAAGCGATAAAAGAAATATCTATTTTGTTAATATTAACAAAAAATTGTATTATTTTAAGGGCAAGTTTTCATAGCCTTTTACTGAGCAATGAAGATCGTTTTATAATTTTATTTGTCAAATTTCTTTCAAAAATTGGAAATGTCATTCAAAATGTTACAAAATTGCCTTATAATCTTCTAAATTTTCGCAAGCATTTAAAGCAAATTTGATCATGCTCTTGAAACATTTCGAGATTCGCTTACTGCTCCTAAAGTATATTTTTCACATTGAAAAAATTCTTCATTTCTAAAAAGCTTCTAAATTATTCCAAAGATTCTAATTTTTTTTTTAATTTTTGTCAAACCTTATAAAATTTCTAAAAAATCTTTACAAGTTTTAATCATTTTTTAATCGTTTAAAATTTCTGAACGTCTCTAAAACTTACTCAAATTTGAAAGCACATTATTTAAAACAACATAAACTTTAAAACAATGTGCAACATAATTGCACAAGAAGGCTTTAAAAGAATAATGTTCCTTAGTTTTGGTAAAATTATCTAATATGGAATAATTGCAAGAGTTAAAAAAATATTTAACACACTTTTAAAAAATTTAAGGAAACAATAAAAAGTGTTTCGTGATCTCTTTTCAATTTTCTCTTAGAATTTATCGCAAAGCAATCGTTTAAAACGTTGCCATGAACTTTCTTTTATTCTCTTGACGTCCCGGAAGCCCTGCAAATTCAGTGGAAATTCAGTTTACCGAAAAACTCCTAATAGCTAGTTAGACACTGAAAGTGAATCGTCCAGTCGGGCGAGGTCGGGCCCGGCCTCGTACAATTTCGGCTTTGAACGAGGCTTGTCTTTGCAGCGTGTAACAGAGCCAATTCACCGACACGCGACGTTTGTCCACTTCTTACTGCCAAGTTTTTCTGTTCTCCTTTCTAGTAGCCCAAGCACCGTTGTCTACTTTTTACAGCCAATATTCTATTGCTACTTTTTACAGCCGTGAAATTATATCCATTTTTTAGGCACTTTTCTATAGCTGCTTCTTACTGACCAATGAGATACTATATTTCCACTTTTTATTGTCAGCCGCTCATATATCTCATATTTCTAAAAAGGGAATAACCGTTGTTTTCATTAATATTACTGGCAAACAAATTCGAAATGATTTTTAACTAAATATGAGCCGTTACATAAGACCTTGTGCAATTTTTAATAATAATTTATACAGAAATATCTGAAACTGCCGTTTTCTCTTTGAAAATGATTTTTTCTTATATTATTTTTGCTGTTAGCCTAATTATTAACACTCGAGAGAGAACTTCAGTAAGGATCAGTATTCAAAGTTGCTGTGAATAAATAAAAAAATAACAATAAATAACACAAAAGCCCAAATTTATGATCAAACAATTGAATTATGAACTATGCCACAACCATACTTATAGGTTATATTACTAATTATGAAAGAAAAGGATTATGTCCTCATAAAATTAAATTAACATTTTATTTTTAAGTTATGATCTATTTAGGAGCATTGCACATCAACGGAGAACGATTTCTTTCCGGTCATGTTACTCTTTTAAAAAATTCAATGTGAATACAAGCAAGAAGGACATTCTAAGAAATGTTAATGTAAAATGTGGGTGCGGGCACACTCGAACCTAACCTCAAAAGAAAACGTTTTAATTCAAAACATTTTTATTCTTTAATTTTTTTCAAGCATTTTTTTGTAATATTCACATCAGTGTCTTCAACATATAGTTTGTTTATAAAAATCAGCGGATTTTGCATGATTACCCGATTTGGCCCTTCGCGTTACAAGAATGAGTGGAGCCAAAAATTGGAAATATAACGTCAAAAATAGCATTAGTGGATTTTTAGGTGGCTAAGTGGCACTCTGTACGTGACAATCCTTATAGTTCCAGAACGACAACATGCACGTCAAAGATGCAGAAAAATGGCAGAAAACCTTATTTTCTGATTACTAATATATAATTGGATTCAATCCTCTCAGGTACAGAAATTTATTAAACGTGAAATCCCGACTAAAAGTGTTCATAGAATTCACATTTTCAAATCAGTAAACGTGCATAAAAAATATCTATATTATTTTCAATGAAAATTATAAAATCTATATTTCTAAATGAGACCTGAAAAATTACAAAATGTAATAATTTTGTTCTTCTGATATAATAATTTTCAATGAGTTCCTAATGTTTATTTATGCGCTACCTGACCACCGAAGTCTTCCTTAGTTTCATTATGTAAATCCTGATGTTTAATATATTGCTATCTGTGATACTTCATACCAATCATGTGTTGTATAAAGATTTTTCCATTAATATAAGCCTTTTATAATATCAAAACTTTATTACTAAATCTTACTCTAATGGCTTAAGACTTTTTACAATACGTGAAATATTTAAAATGTTTCGATCTAAGGAACTTTATACCAAAAAGTATTGTCTAAATTTTGTTTTCCTAATGTGAGACTTTTGTGATGCGTCTTTTAACCTCTACGTGCTACCCGATATATTAAATATTGGTGTATATACTATATATTATTGTGAATATTGGTTTTCGAAGTCGCTTTCTACGTAGTTTTTAATGAAGCCATCTCACCGTATAGAAAATATAGAGAAATTTCGGTTTGTAAATTACAATCATTTATCAATCTTCATTAAATCTAACTATTTAGTAAAGCTAATTTCATTTATTTAAACAGAAAACATTTAATTTACCATATACAATTAAAATGTTATAACCGCGAGATTTCTATCGAAACACATTTCATGCAATTAAAATTTTCCCGCGATTTCATATACTATCGTCTGCCAGTCTCGAAGGAGCTGTTGATTTTCATCTACAAGGATCGTGTTAGAAAGCCAGCCACTTGGTGAGTAGCGCTGCAAGTGACGGAAAATCCGAAATGACACATCCACCTATCGCAGAACCTTTTTGGAAACTTGACGACAAGAGATTTCTTCGGTTATTCCCTACATATTTAGGAAATCTGAACGCCTAATGTATATTTTCCGTTGTCTAATTCCAGTTAGTACCGAAGCAGATCTTACTCAGATCATCCAGGGTAATTTTGAGCTTCAGGAGGTAATAAAAAGGGTGGATTGGAGAGTAAGGAAGAAGAAATAATGAGAATGGAGCGTTTCATAAGTGAAGGTCCGTCTCCACTTCTTCATACGGCCTTGGAATGTAAGCTCCGCATCTTATCTCCGCAGCGGCCTCACCACCAGTTGAAGCGCCGAAAATATGGAGGAGAAGAAATGCCGAGACCGAGCTTTGGACCATCGTCACTGCGCTCGCTTTTCTCCATTAACCACATCCACATCCAGTTAATACATTTCTCTCGCATGTTCTTAAAGTGGTTGTTCTGGAGCAAAGTATTACGCAAATAAACAAATACATTGTCAAACACTCTTTACATCCTAGGTAGTTCCTGAGCACCATTTTGAAATTCTGCGAGTAGGGCTATCTTTTATTGAGTCGTACCCTGTAATCCGATTTAATTAATAAATGAGACACATTTACGGGTGTTGGCCCAGTGATGGGCAAGTTTATTGAATTGATTCCCCCGTCGATACTTGCTCTGCATTCATGTTGATGATAAAGATGTATCCCGACTTCTATCACTGCCAAGGGATAGAGTCCTGGCAAGGTTTTGGATGCGTTGCGCCCAAACTTAACCAATTCGCCCCTCATCGCACTGCTGCTTTAGCTGGAACAGACCAACTATGCCCGGATCCTGAAATCGAATCGATTTTAGTGGAGGTTCCGGTCGATTAGGGGGAAGGTCCTAGTTACGATAGAGTTTTTCGTTTTTCGTAGTGCCACCGCACGTCTGTGCGGACGTTGAGGTTCCCTTATTTTTTTCTGCATTTCGAATGTTTCTCTACCACAACAAACGAAAATTACCCATATAATCATTCGGTAATAGATCCCTCTTTTTTCTACTTTCCGTTTAAGTTATTAACGTATATACGAAAGGAAATTGACAACGCTTGATTTTGAACAGGCTTTCGATTTTTTTGAACAATTTAAGTTTCTTTTATTGGCATTATAATATTTAGCGTCCAAACTTAAAAACGCTATGTACGCCTTTAGGATACCAAGTACCGCGAAGTTGTACGCGAATTGAAACTCCGGTAGTTGTACATCCAATTCTTGGTTGTTATCTTAAAGAAAGGATATTCTCATCGGTTTTCGGACACTATTGACTCATTTCGGTGAGATATATTTCTGGTCCGGCTTGTTTTTTGGATAAGAATTCATGATGTCTCCGACAACAACCTTTTAGGACTGTTCTTCATTGCCTAAGTCACCGAGATGGAGTTCAACATGTGCCTCTAGTAGTGCCTCTAGGTCGATCAAGAGGGCCTTAGTCACCACAATTAGCTTGTGATGACACAAGATTCCGTTTTCTATTTTCCAAGCAGAGCATGTCATCTGAGACACCTCGTAGGCTGGTGGCACTATTATCCGTCTTCAGGTTGAACAGGTTGTCGATTACTCGAGTATGATTACTCGATCTTGGGTATTTGAGTATAGGAACGCCGGTAAGCCCCAGCCAATTATTTTTGTCGATTGTTTCTGTAATAAATCATGTTACGTGTACGTCTCAGCCGAAGAGATTTTAGTTCACAACTTGATGATTCTTTACTTGGTTCACGAAAAGTTAAGAACACGCGACTTGTACAGATCGACTTGTAGATCTAAGTTGTCACTATGACTGCTGTGAACGCAAGATGATGGTCTATCACGTGGGGTGACAAAAATGTAGCATAGCATGTTTGGTGTCAAATATGGGGTAAGGCTTTTGTTCACTCCGATAGTCGGTGATTGCACTTCCCCACTCTTGACCTGTCATGAGTATAGATCAAGGTTATACATTCATAGTTGAAAATGTATGCAATAAATCTTTAGAATTATTACTTTAGTTGAAGCACATGCATTCAATTTTATCTTATATATTTGGATATGAATATAAACTGTTATTGTTCAAAATGTTAGCATTATGAGTACACACTTTAGATGTGATTAGTTGTCTCGGCTTTATGTATACGAAAAAAGGAAAATCAGCCAACGATCAGCAGTAACTGTACAATCTCGCAGACGTGAGGTTAAATTTGAGACAGAATTCCACGAAAAAATTCAGCATCTGCCACTTTCTGTTTTCTACAGCAAAAGTAGTCGAATCTTTTGTCATTGAATTACAAATATCTACTAAATTGAACGGAATAGGCAAAGCGAGATTCAAGCGTTTTGTATGCATTTCTCAGTTTGTTGATTTTGTATTTACTACCCTTTTGCTTAGAGCGTCAGTAAAGTGGTGGGCAAAATCACTTGAATTAGCTGGTTACTTAAGAGTTCTTTCTATTTACGTTGACATATTTTATTTTTGAAACGAGTTTGGCGTAGCAGTACATGTGATCTATATAAATCTTTCGACCAGGAATTCGCAAGTCATTTATTAGCTTATATATTTTTTCGTGCACTCGCTTTTAAGTAAATTTTAAAAATATAATGTAAATAGTTATACTGAACTGTTTCAATACGTTAACTCTTTTATTGTAATTTCCAATCACTTGTAACAATCATCAACAACATAACATAACAACATCCGAGTTCGGACCACAATCATTATCACATTTAGGTTTACATTTACTTTTATTTATTTCATTTCGTGGAGAATTGTTCCTTACACTTATCTTAAAAGCACTACTAGAAAATATTTTGGAATTCAGGCAGGGGGTCAGATTATATTATATTATTATATTGTATAATATTATATTTCACGTAGCAATGTGTTAGTTTCCAATATTGGAAGGACGTCACTAGTGTCAGTCGGAAAAGTGTATCTATAAATCTCAAATCACCGGTGCGGATTTATCTGGGACATGAGTAACATGTGTAAAGAACAATGTCTAGTACTTCGTACGAAGAGGAGGCTCTGCACGAAGAGAAGGCAGGGACAGAGCATAAGGTCTGGCAAGAAAAAGAGACCTTTCAAGGCAACAATATCTGTGAGAAGAATAAAAACAATGTGTTTAAATTCGGATTACCGAAAATCTTATATTTAAGGTTTAGGTTTATATTTCATTATATAATAGTTTGGCGAATTATAATTTAGGTGTGGCTTAAACGTACAACTTCAAAATTCTTGTGGATACGGTGACCGTGGCCTAATGGAGTTTCCCGAACTAATGCCGGGGATAATTCGAAAACTGTGCCGCTTGCCATGTTTATGCCAGCCCGTTTTCCATTGCAATTAAATATTCCACGAAAAGATGTATGACTATCCATTATTGCAATGGCGTCACCATCTGATGTTGCTAATACCTTTTGTTCTTCCTTTGGCAAGGGTCCAAATTTATTGCGCCCCACACGCAATTTAATTGGTTTATTAGCAGGAAAAGTATACCTTCGAATTTCGAATTGCAGGCGCTTATTGAAGTTGGGAATAAGTGGCATATTATTTAGATGTTCAATTTCATATCCAATTATAATTAAAGATCTATTCCTGATAAGAGGTGGAGACCTCGACCTTGAATCAAGAGGAGCCTCTGTCGGAGGGAGAGACCTTTTAGGAGAATAATGTCTCTCTGGAAAAGCAGAAGTTCCTACATGAGGAACACTAGGAGTAGGGTTGTTATTAGGTGAATACTCAGGCTCTGAACTGGCATCTGCAACAAGGAACATAGGAATAAATGTTTCTTCAAGTAGACACTATAATGTTGTTACAACAAGATTACCTTCTGGAAATATTTTGATGACAGTTTTTAAGGATTGAGGGATGTTTGACCTAGGATACTCGCCTCAGATAAATTCCAAGTCTTTTCAATTTTATATTGAGTAGTAAAGCTTGTAGCCAAGTTTTCGAAATTCCCTGGGTGCAATCTGTTAAGCCCACCTGGCTGGGGAGGGCCCAGGATAAGAAAGAGAAAACCTGACTACGATAAAATGGGTGTTCCACTTACCTGCCTTTAACCTTAACGCTATTTCTTTTTGCAGTGAATCGAGTTCGCGGGTCGGATTCTTTCAACGCGCGAACAACCCCCGAAGCTCGTTTAATTTGTTGAAGGTGCCAGGTGGATTACCACCTAACCGAGCCTCGAGATATCCGTTCACTTTTACCTTCTAGCAGGTCGGCTAGCTCTTTTTACTTTAAGGACAAGAGGGAGGGAAGACTCTTGGAAGACGCCCGCCTTAACTAGGCTATAGTCGGACTTTGAGTCGTGCGGATTCCAACTGCTGGGTGTCGGGGGTGTCTCGAAAGTTTGACCTTACTACGCGGCTTCGAGGTCACAACTACGCGGAAAACACGAAACATACCTCATGGAGGTCGGTCACTGAGGCTCAGGAACACTCGCGGGAAAAATGGCAAAAGATCACCTCTCACCTTGTAGCCACCTGGCTAATTTCTCCTTCGTATTATTATACCTTACGCAATTTGCTCAGCTCTTAATCTTTTTCTATGAATCTACCCCGATGTCCACCCTGACCACCTTCTCCGTCGAGTCAGTAACCGAAAAATGACAGTTTTCAGTCTGCTCACCCTCATTTTCGTTCGTTTTCCCGCGAGCTTCCATGTTTTGAGTCCGACCTGCTGATTGGTTCGTCGCGCATGCTGCGGAGACTCCCATTGGTCCTCAGAAGGCTAACCCAATGTGGCCGCATTCCGGCCTTAGGGAACATGGTCGCCTTCTAGAAGCACGTAATATGGCTGCCTTCCCACCCTTGCCGGTGCCTCGTAGCCTCACAGCGTCGCCATCGCGTAGTACTGGGAATCCACTCCGTGCTACTTCAGGGTTGGTTCGATCTGATACGCAGGGGTCGACTCAGTACCGCTGCTCGCTGCTGGTAGTAGCGCTAGTGCATCATGTTGACGGTTTCTGGTCGATCGTTACAGTACCTCCCCTTTGGCCGGTCAATATGGCCGCCGTGAAAGTGTTGGCCAGTCGGTGCTGCCGCCCGTGGCTACACATGGAGACTGCGTGTCACGAGTTCGCCCTCTTGATTTCCGTGAATGTCAAAACATACTGTCTTCTACCCTAGTGTTGACAAGCGTTCAGTTTTTCGTGTGTCCATCCTTACTAATGGCTTTTTATTTTAAAGTGCGTTCGGCGTTCGGCCTTTTCTTATTTACAACACGGTACGTTGGTTCAGATAATCCAAATTACAGGTAATGGTTATCGTATTATAATAAAATTATTACTTAGTATACCCTCTTAGCCTAGATTCGGATCCTGACTGGACGGAAGGTTTATTAACTCTATATTTGTGGGTGGTTCGATTTTCGCATACGGATGTTAAGTGCGAAAGTACACTTTAGTGAAAATCGTATTTTACCAATTTTACATTAAACCAATACATTCTTAGAATAAAAATGTAAAAAGCATTCAAAATTACATACCTTTAAAATAAAAATCATGAAAATTTCAATTTTAAACACTAAAGATTGTAAAACTTTAAATTGCATTACTCTCCTTAAAATAAAAAATTTAAACTGCCAATTTTTGAAATTTAAATTTGTAGAATTCGGAAGAATTTTTAATTGTAAATTGTTAAAATTTTAAAGTTTAAAAACCATTTCTTAGCAGAAATGAAAAGATTAAATAAAAATTATTCAATAAAATAAATGTTAAGAAAATAGATTAGAATTTACGATACACGCGAATAAATATTCTGACATTTTTTGTCGATCTTCTCGGCTTTACTCATTTTGAAGTTAAGGGCCTATGCGCACGTTTACGTCAAATTTAAGGCACAGTGTACTTGCGAGCGCATGACTTCCAAATAGGGTGTGGGTATAGGGGAAAAATTCCGCTCGCACCTTTCGAGTAGGTACGCTCGTATCTGTGGAGCAGTCGTATCATTGGAGCTGGCTTCTTCGGAGTTCGAGTGTAATATG
>NC_046657.1:156126179-156128420 GCF_010883055.1 Belonocnema kinseyi
TCAGCCTTGGAGGAGATTATGTTGAGAAATAAAAAAAAAATTCTTAAAAACGTTGTTTTTCTTGGTCAGGCCGGAAACTTATCAATCCACCCTCGTATATATCCCTGAAGGTTAAGAAAAGCAGAGAAAAAAT
Source organism: Belonocnema kinseyi (assembly GCF_010883055.1). Classification (NCBI taxonomy): domain Eukaryota; kingdom Metazoa; phylum Arthropoda; class Insecta; order Hymenoptera; family Cynipidae; genus Belonocnema; species Belonocnema kinseyi. The sequence goes on from NC_046657.1 coordinate 156,126,313, forward strand.
TTTTGAATAAAACTCTTAGTCATTTGCATGTTTAAGTTACAGTTCTACATTTTAATTGATACAAACATTGTCAGGTTCATTGAAATGGGCTTCATTTCATTTCATTCATTTCATTCATTCGGCTAGGTTAGGTTAGGTCGGGTTTTGTTAGGTAAGAATAGGTTGAACCTCTATGTAGGTTAAGCCGAAGCTGATTCAAACGGTACCGCAAACACAGCGGGACAACACAAGCAGTTTAATTGTGTTTCGTGAGGTTAGGTTAGGTTAGGCTAGGTTAGATTTATTTCTAGGTTAGGCTCGAGTTGACCCATTCGATGTAGCACACATTTGCTGCTGGGAAAATATGCTTCTAGAGCTTTACGTGTAGTTCAATAAATTTCGGTTACTTTAGGTTAGGTGAGGTCAACCATGACGTGATGGGTGATTTTTAATACCGAATTTGAATTCAGCGCCCTAAAATCTATAGAAATAGGTGTGTCTTCTTACCAGATGCGCACACTTTTTTTTGTTTGGCTGTGAAATTAATCAATCTTGCTTGACTTTTCACAGAAATATCATCAGGTATGCAGCCCGTAACAAGGGACTTCCTGACGAATTTTGGCAAGGATAAACAACATGCAAATCCTCAAGGTAGCTATAGTACAACAAAAAAATTACCAGCAGAACTGTCAATTGATAATCAGTTTAAAAATAGTAATAATATTTTAGATCCTTGTTTTGAAGAATTCTGTTTTATAAGATATTGTTGTAGAATAAAAGAAGAGAAGTAACTGTTTTATCAAGCGCCTACTATAACAGTCAATTTGAAGGTCATTGGAAGTGCTGGCTCTCAGCATTTCCACTACAGCAAATTTAAGAAATTCAGCAAATAAATAGCCCCAGAATCTTGGGCTAAAAAACACAAAAAAACTACACCTGGAACATTTAATGAACCCCATTCGCAGCTTCCTCCATCAAAAAAGCCAAGAAAAGTTTAAATTTAAAATAAGCACCCCAAATATCTTTAAAAGACCTTAATTAATTTAGCCATCATCACAATATTATTTAAAAACCTTAAATTAATACGCCTATCACAATGAATGAGCCCCGCCTCAGCTGCCTTCGACTTAACCCGACGAAAAAGTAAAAAAATATACTAAAAGAACCCCGTCTTGGCTGTCCTCGACTTAAACGCCCAAATCAATTTTAAATGAATAATAATCACCACAGACAACTTCCCACGTCTGTAGTTGATATTGGTATAGCTTCAAAAATATTTTTAAAAACCACGTTAAAACCTGCAAAAGATTTTATAACCAACCTTGTCTCAGCTACCTTTATCTAAAAATAGAAAAAATTCAACATCTAAAATAATCAGCCTGACCGCCTCATAAATGCGTTGCATCAAATGAGTTAACAGTTACTTTTAGGGATTTTTTGAAAATACATTTGGGGTAACAACCATATTTTAGACTTTTACTCAGATGAATCGTTGACCTATGTTTAAATAAAATTTAATTTGGTTGTTTTAGGTTAAGCAAGATAAGCTGTGGTTGGCTAAATGCACTAGAGGTAGAACATTAAGGTTCTTTATTGCTAATGTTATTTTATTGCTGATGTTAGTTAAGGCAGCTAAGATATGATTCCTTGAATGTGGTTGAATGTAATTGAATGTGTTCTTTTTCATTATTACTGTTGTAATAGAGATATTTACTGAGTTTTGGAAAGGTGCGTATCTGGTTATTTGCAATGAAATACTGTTGTAGCTGAAAATAGCTAAGACTGGTTTTAATAAATTTTTCAGGAGTTGTTTCGGGTTATTAAATTATAATGTGGGAATAATGGTATGCATAACTCCTTGAGAAGTAGCTAGCCCAATGATTTTAAAATTAGATTTTTAGACAGTTTCAGTTGAAGACAGCTGAGACAGAATTCGTTACTTGTAATAGGGGTAATTATTCGGGCTTCATAAATATCACTGTGGGGATGATGATATTTAATAGTCTTGGGAAAGAGTTTGGTGTGATTATTTTTTTATCTGAAAAATTTTACGCGATTTTAGTTGACCTAAAAGTTTGTTTAATATAAATTAATATTAATAATAATTAATAATTAATAATTAATATTAA
>NC_046657.1:156128520-156141017 GCF_010883055.1 Belonocnema kinseyi
GTACTATAGAACGCCACCTCAAGGTAGGCCTAGTGGCGCCATCTCTTGGTCAGGCCGGAAACTTATCAATCCACCCTCGTATTTATACTATCTTTCGTGTTTGCATTTTATCTTGCTTTTTATCGTAATTAAATTGATTTATAGACCTACTTCAGTCTATTTCTGCCAAGCTATAACGTGTCCTTTTTTTTCGAAGGAACGGTGCAAAGGGTTACGCTTACGTTTAAGACCTACATTCGTTTCCCTTTTCAACATCCAGCAAAAATCAGACATCATGACCTCGTCCCATCTACCCTGATGTCGTTATTCCATCACTTTTATGTCTTGATGAAAACGTTCCCCTTGTTCTTCGCTGAAATCACCAACATTGTCTGGAAACTTTTCCAGGTGGGAATCTAGAAAGTGAAGTTTTAAATTCATCAAGCAGCCTAACTTTTTGTAGTTTCTTATCATTTTCGCAACAATATTCTCGTAGTCTGGACTTTTTTGTTACCGAGGAAATTTGCGTTTACTGCTTTAAAACTTTACCAGGCGTCCATTTCAATTTTCGTCATGTGGCTCACGAAATTAGTATCTCTTGTCAATATTCAAATCGATGGTCCATCAAAGACTCCTTCTTTCAATTTAGCGTATGAAACATTAGGGAATTTAAGGGATATATACTTGTAGCATTGTTCATCTTTGTCTAACGCCTTGACAAATTGCTTCATGAGCCCAAGCTTTATATGGAGGGGCGGTAGTACAATTTTTCCTGGATCAACGAGGCTTTGTTTAATGATATTATGAGAACCAGGTTTGAATGAATCTCTTAAAGGCCAATGTTTTTTGCTGTAATGATTGGCTCGATCTCTGCTAACCCACAGGAATATAAAGCATGGCTCTTTCGTGAAACCCGATTGTTGGCCTAACATCATTGTTATGATTTTGAGATCACTACATATTTGCCATTTGTGATTCATGTAATTAACTTTTTCAAGAAGCATTTTAACATTGTTATATTCTTCTTTGATGACCGTTGAGTGAGCTATAGGGATAGGAGCGTAATTATTCATGTTATGCAGTAAAACAGCCATAATGCTGCGTTTTGACGAATCAATGAAAAGTCACCATTCTTCGTCTCTGTACACATTTTTCTTCAAGTGGTTCATTAGTCCGTTAACGTAAGTGCAGTACACTAAAGACGTCTCTTCGTCTTTAACGAAAAACTTTCTGAATTCTTTATCCCTGTCGCGATAGAATGAAACTTTTGTCTTTGGCTCCAGAAGATTTCTTCTTTTTAGAGATGAAGCGGCAAATTCAGCGCCGTCTTTCGGTAATCCAAGATCTCTAATAAAATCAATGAGTTCTAGTTGCGAAACTAATATTGGAACCTTCAATTTCATTTTATGCCCGCCATATTCGTCATATTTTCGTAATTTTCATCAGAATCATCAGAACTATTTTCTTTTCGATCACTGGTTTCACTACCGTCTCCATGACGTTGACTTTCATGTGGTTGGTGTAGAGTACTTGCGGTACTTTTCGTTTTTTTAAATTTTTTTAGACGATACAAGATAAGTCTGCAGGAATTGCAAATAACGTGAGGAACCCATTTGGTTTCTTGGTGCAGCAATTTACGGTCCAAACACTTTTCGTAAAGACTTTTCACTTCCTCGTCGATTGATTTTCGCAAACTGCTCACTTCATAGTTACTGCAAATGTAACAGAATGAATCTGAGCTATTTTTGCAGGCATGCGATTGAGAAATGCTCGCGGTTTTTTTCCTTGCAGTATGAGACTCTACACCAATCAAGTGATTCATTGATGAAGAGCTACGGTTGCATGATGACGACGTCGGAGAGCCCGCTTTCCCACCCTGACCAGACGCCGACACTGAGGTTTTTCCCTGCATCGTAAGACGCTTTTTACCTGTGTCTGCCTTGACGGCATGAACGCCGTTTACTCCGGGACTCAGCCAATGTGGATCCGTTGTCCACCGTCACCACGTGCCCTGGTTACAGACACAGGCGAATAATGCTAACAAAACGCGGTTACGAAACTCCAGACATTTACTGCTATTAATGTCAAAATATGAAAGTACGCAAGAACAGGGTTTTCAGCGTAATCGGTTAGGTTAGGTCAGGTTTTGTTAGGTTAGGATAGGTTAAACCTCTATGTAGGTTAAGCCGAAGCTGAATGAAACGGTACTGCAAACACAACGGGACAACACAATCAGTTGAATTGTGTTTCGTGAGGTTAGGTTAGGCTAGGCTAGGTTAGATTTATTTCTAGGTTAGGTTCGAGTTGACCCATTCGATGTAGCGCACATTTGCTACTGGGAAAATATGCTTCCAGAACTTTACGTGTAATTCAATAAATTTCTGTTAATTCAGGTTAAGTGAGGTCAGGTTCTGTTGGGTAAAGTTAGGTTAAATAAGTTGATATCAGGCAACGGTTGATCCTTCACAGTTTGCGACATGTTTTTGAAGTGAAAATTTGCATCACTGGCAATATTTTAAAATTTATTTTCCTGAGTGCATTATTTTTGCGTCATTTTTTGAGATTATGGCTCAACCATGACGTGATGGGTGATTTTTGATACCGAATTTGAATTCAGCGCCCCAAAATCCATAGGAATACGTGTGTCTTGTTACCAGATCCGCACACTTTTTTTGTGTGGCTGTGTTTGTAATGTTAAAAATGCTTGACAAGTAGTTGAAGGAAAATTCGATATTAATTTTTATTTCTCATAAGTCAGTTATAGCACAAATTTTGGGAACAAAGTTGTTTAGTTTCAACGCCTAAATTTTGTTTATGTATTTTTTGTCTATTTTAAATCATTTTCTAATTCATCTTTCCTGTAAAACTCAGATTTCGTTTTTAATCTTCTCAACTTTTGGCACTAAAAAAGTTTTTTTCTAATTTTAGAAAATTTATTATGTACTCGCTGCTGTTAAGCAAATACCTATATTTTGAAGAAACCCATTGCATGGGCCCAACCCCTCGCTATCACAACTCGATTTCAATAATTTCTATTCCAAGCGTATCCCTCCTACGACTTCATCCCCAACAGTCAATTAATTACGTTTCGTCAATTTATTCGTATTTTCCTCTGGTTAAAACTTCACATGAACGTATTTAATACGGTATATGTATTAAACACACAAGTCCTCATTCGTACTCTAAGATGCGGCCGTAGAAGGGACAAAATAAAATTAATAAAGAATTCTCCTGTGTACAAGCTGTCAGAAGTTATCATCGTCGAAAAAAAATCCAGAGGAACTCAACTTTCTTAAATTGCCGTTCTAGATCGCGTGGAAAATAAGGATCCTGGATTATTCCAAGGAGAGAAAGCAAGCGGGAGCTATCCTCTCGTAGTCCAAAGCTTTTCAGACTTTGTTAATCATATTAAATGTCGTACTTCAATAACAATCAGTTATATGGGAACCTGTCATCGTCATGGATAAACAATTGCCAACATCCAGCAGAGATGTCTTTCATGGTTAAAAAAGAATGTTCCTCGAGTGAATTTACCCTCACTTAGTGGATTCTACAAATCTTGTTTAGAACTTTATGATATTTTTAAATCTCTTGTTGATAATGATAAGGACATCCCTGAAATCGAAAATTTTAATAATTTGAAGGGCTGCTTAAAAATAAAGCTGCGGAAGGGCTGCATGAAAATGAAGCTGCCGAAGGGCGTTAGGAAAATCGTAAAATCTTGGGCCAAACTCACATGAAAGAACTATCAAATTCCCAATTTGTTCACAAAGACTTTCCCGTTCGGTCTTTAGTGAATCCAATTCAAAAAGGCGCTACAGCACTTGTAGTCTTAAAAAAACTCGTCAATCAATTGGGCACTGTAAATTGAAATAATTGAGGAAAAATGAAATTCCTTTATTCGTGAAAAGTGGGAAAAGTTATCGCTGAATTCGACAGGTCCACTTTAAAAAAAATGATGACTTTCCTGCATCGCCGTGTTTAATTACAAGAAAATAAATTTTATAAAGTACAAAGAAAACCTCAAATTTTGTCGGAGAAAAAACTGTCAAGCCCTCGCTTTATAAATCAGCGTTTGCAGCACCTTTTTGTATTTGCAGCACCTTTTTGTATTTGCAGCGTGGAAATGGCCCTGTGCTTATTATTATCAGAGGGATCACTGAATACATAGTTGCGAATCGTATAAAAAATTAACACCGTCCCAGCGTTTCAAAGCCCCAAAAAGGTCTGCACTCTATCAAAACTGTTTGCGTCTAAGTCCTCGCGTTGCTGACTGCATTCGCTTCCCTTGTCGTAAGTGCCGAAAAAAGAACAATATTCTAATGCCTTTTAAAAGAAAATTTCGAACAGAGAATGCGGTCTCAGACTCATCCCTCAAAAGTTAACTTTTTATCAACATGTATGCTTAAGTTTCCTACGAGGTATTGCTAGCCACCGCGATCGTGGACTTAACTCAACCATCGCTACGGCTAATCACCAGAAGGAGAATCAGCCCCGCCCGTTAACTAATAATTACCAGGGCGAGTTCCAGTATCTTTTCGAGGCAACGAGAATAAATCTAACCGAGTTCGAAAAACCAGTTTTGCAAGCATCTTCAAATATTCAAGTGGATTTCCAATAACCATCTAGCCCAGTTTTCTAAATTTAATCAACTTTTTAAGTAAGCATATCCAATCGTAATCATAGTTATTTGTAGAATAGTGTGTAGTTATCTGGACCTTCGGGAATTATTATCATTCCTGTTTCGGAATCCTAGACAGAGCATACTTTATTAAAAACTTTCGTCTAAAACCGAATCGCGAATAAATCGCTATTAAATCAATCTCAGTAAAATTCCTGAGCAGAGAAAAATGATCGTTTCAACTATATGCGTGCAAACAAAAATGACTGACTACAAAATTATCAAAAAATATCGTTTCCTTAAATCTTTGAAATTCATACTTGCTTATATATTGAGTTTTATCTACAATCCCAAAAAAAATTGAGAAACGATATAAATCCTTTTATCATGATTGAACACAAGGCTGCAAATAAAAAAATAATTCGTGTGATGCAACCCAATGCACTTTCTAAGGAATTTCATTCTCCAAACCACAGAAGAGATATTTATAATAAGAGCCGATTGAGACTTCGGAAACCATTTCTAGACAAGCAAGAATTTATTAGAGAAGGTGGCTAGCTATCACATTTAAAATTGCCATATAAGCAAAAACACCAGGTATTATTGCCATCTAATGATCATGCTACACGTTCAATTATTTGTAAAGAGTTCATTAATTAGAAACTTATAATGTCGAAATGTTTAGTAAAAGGAACCGATTGAGTAACAGTATTTTCATGTTAGAAAGTCTTAACTGCAATGTATATAAAAATATATATTTACACATTGAATCTATTTTACCTTACTTCAAACTTTAGTCACAATTCAAAGTGCTTTTTCTGTAGAAAAATGTGACGCACAATGCACAGGTTGATTAATTTAAAAATTAATTAAAATGCCCTGTAAATCCTGGATTTTTTGTTTGTCTCCGTAAAGAAAATGTTTTTTCGAAATAGTAGGTAAATTCCAAAGTTTTAAGTTTTTGAAGCAATTTTTCATATTCCGGTTTCGGTACTTGAAAATTAAATAAAAATGGGCAAAGAGAAATTAAATCCTCTGAGGTACAAAGTTTGAATTAAAAAAAGTATAAAAGACTAATTATGGTAGGTCAAAATAGTCTATCTAAATATTATACATAAGAAGCAAAAATGATACCAATAATAATAATCATTATTATTATTATTAGTCATCATTATAATTTATTGTTTGCTTAACCAATGGAATTGTGAATAACGTATAAGATTAAGAATACAGCGTAAGGGATCCTCATTTTTTCAAAATTAAGGAAAAACTGATGGAAGCAGAAATTTGAGAAAAGCGTAACTAATGATAATTCTCACGTATAATGCCTATATTATGTTCTGAGATATTTATGTTTTCCCCTCCATTAGCATAAATTGCGTCAATGGATAATCTTTTGCGTTGTTGCCATGTAATATTTCAATTGGTATCAAATAATTTATTTAGTAGCAGGTAAACGATTGCACGTCTATAATCATTTTACCTTGAGAAACTCAGATAATTTATGCTTGAATCAAGGTTATGCGTTAGGTTATTTTATCTTGGGAAGTTCGGAGAATTTAACATAATGTATACAGAGTACACTTTGAATTGTTTGCTGACAAATATTTTTCCTGCAAGTGTTTTATTTAATTAAAATTCATCAAAAATCATAGGTTAGATAATGCCTCTTTCTTAAAAAAAAAGTGTATTACATCGATCATTCGAAAACAATTTTAAAATGATTTTTTAGCTAAACTTGACTTTCGAGCTACTGTTTTCTTGTAAATAAATTATTCTTTTATGAATTATTTCTAATGTTAGCTTAGCTATGAAAACTTCAGCGCGCAGTGCAGTAAAAATTGAATACTGAATAATAACTCTTCCCAGAGAGATTAATTTTTAAAACAAAAAGATAGGTAAAAGTAACCAAAAAAATATAGTAGACTTCGATCAAACGAAAAACAAGTACGATATACTTTACATTTTTTAATTCTTTGTTAAATACGCCATTATTTTCATTTTTTGTGTATTTTTCCAGAGGGGACATAATTGAAAAGCCAGAGAAAAAAGAAGGTTTTTTAGAAAAATTTTGAAACAGACCTTACTCTTCTCGTAAAACATGATTTCCTTGCTCAATCTCAAGCAGCTTATTTCGTTGAATAAAAGGAAAGTCCCGAAGAAAGAGAATTCATTGTCACGATATATTTCTCTCTCTGAAAATTACAAGTTTAGTATATAAAATGCTATCCAATCCTATCATTGGAAACATACTTAAGCTACCGTCCAGCGCTACGTTGTTTATTACAGTTCGGAAGGGAAAAAATGCACCTCAATTATATCATTCTCTCCGAAAATTTAATTTGCGATACAAAATCGGTTCATTTGTTTAATGAAAGCTAGTGGCTTATTTGAAACGAAAATTTGGAACGAGAGCTGTTCGGAAGCTTGTTTACTTCTCAGATGGATGGGCCGCACATTAGAAAAATAAACTGAGCTTTGTGAATCTTGGAAATCATAAAAAAGATTTCGGTACGTAAGCGAAATGGAATTTTTTCGCGACTACATATGGAAAAGGAGCGTGTGATGGGATAAGAGGTTCTGTCAAAAGACATGCCAAACAATAAAGATCAAAACTACTCTTTTACTTTTAATTTTAGAAAAAAAACACAACAACCGCTCAATGTAAATTGTGTTTTGTTTCTTTAGTGTTTTTGGTAGCAATTTTATTTGAAGTATATCGTATTTGTTTTTTGTTTGATCGAAATTTAAGGCTTCCCTGATTTTGTATTTTTTTAACTGGATACCAAAATAATTACATTTTTTAAAATGACAGTCTGCTATGAAAGTTTTCAATCACCCTAATTTTCTACAGATATATTATCATATTGAATCCCGTTCCAAGCCTCTCGACTGGCTGCAGCAACAAGCCCGCCAGCCGATGCAGAGTGCAAAAAAAAATTCGCTCTCGACACCTCCAAGGTCAAATACAATTTTTTTCTTAAGAAACTTGAAGCTGCAGGTTCATTCAACGCGTGCGTGTGATTTCTGCAAGAAAATAGTTTCCAAATGTTTATGTGAAAAAAATAACTAGCAAAAAATAAATATAAAAAAATCCTTCAAAGACCGAATTCATATGAAATTGGGCAGTCTGGCTCTGGTGGTTTCACGAAGTTGTTTGGGGCTGAAATATATTGTTTTGCAAGGCAAAATATGACACACGTATTTTTCGTTTTTGAGCAATAATTTTTTTTCAATTTTTGGGCTACATGAATATTCAGATGAATTATGTGAAAATTCACGATTTGAAAAAAGTTGTTTCCTGTGAACCAGTTGACGTAATTTTATGTCCTTTACAGCAGCTTTTAGGGAGAGTTAAACTCTTTTAAAATCCACAATGAAAATTCAAAACATACCTTCTTATGCGAACATTTTTTTTATTAACTTTTTTTAATAAGATGTATAGGTAACTCTGAAGTCAATTGCAAATCTCGTTGATACAGAAACAATTGAATGCACTTTAAAATTCATTCATATGAAATCCTTTACAATTTAAATTGGAAAATGGATGAAATTATTATTTTTGCTGTTCTGTTGTGATTTATTTCCATTCTTACTTTATTGTTCGCAAGTGTTCTCTTAGTTTAGATTTTTTTGCTTCATCCCGTTCGAGTACACTGTTGCTTCTTTCCATCGGTGTCTGGAGGTATTTGCGATGAATACTTTCCTGCCGTTGTTTTGTCGAACTTCTTCTTTCCATGCATAGATTTTTTGAATGCTAATAATTCCTGGAACTTTTTCATACTTTTTTTCCTTTCCATCTCGAAAAGTGACAACGTCCTTTTGTGAAAGGAGTATTAGATGAATGGCTCTAATATACGTATTCATGTTTCGGGCAAAGGATTCGGCATCATCTATGGATTCTAGATGTGACTTCTTGAAGTTATGATTAGTTGCACAGTGTTTTAACAAGCCGTTAACACTATCACAGGGTTCTTTCTCATAGCCAGTTGCTTGAAAGGTCTAATTCTTCTTGCAACATGATTTACTCAATGAGTGACACTGATAGAGATTTTTAAACTGAGCTGCAGCTGCATCAGTTATTATTGTAATTTATTTTTATTTGGCAGGATTCGAATATTCCACAATTTGCACAGTGCGATCTGTCCATGTTGCTAACTCTTTGACAAAACTTTCAACAGAAGTTGTTCTCTTTCCTAAATCACCTTTGTTCCAAATCGTAAACACAATATCATCTGAATTAGTTTCGTCTAAAAGTCCTACTGATTGAAAAGTAATGTCTCTAGCTCCAGGACATTTTTTGCAATCTCCATGCTGTAAATCGTCGATTACAAAACAGCACATCACTTTAGGCAACATTTCATTCCGAATATCTCTAATATTCACTCTATCCCTTTTCTGCGTTTTTACCCTAATGAGTAAAAGCTTCAAATTGAAGAAATAAATGTATAGGAATTCCTCTTTTTAAGAATCAGTTCGAACCCACCTTGGTCGCAGAGTACAATTCTGTCTTTCCAATTCCTAAGTTCGTATTTTTTTAAAATAGTTTAAATATTTCACTAACACATCGCGTTAAATGTCTTTTTCCTTGTTTAATTCTTTCATGAATTTCCTTAACTGAAATTATATCGCTATTATTTGGCTTTGCCTGGTAAAATCTACATGATCACCTAAATAATATTCTAATGCTATTCGCACCTCCATATCACTCACAGGATATCAATTGTATAGGCCAGGACTGTTATATATTCCATTTTTAATCGAAAATTTGCTGGATTCATTTATCATATATTTAGTTACATCAGGACACGTTAACAGTAAATCTTGCTTGGTATATTCTTTTGGCACCAGCGTCAGCAGAGGGATCTTTTCTTGTGCATTTGTACAGTTGATGAAGCTATTTGAAAATTGGATACCCATTCGTCGCAAGGAGAGCATTTTTCTTTTGGCAAGGATAAATTATAAACTTTTGAAAGTTTACTGGTCGTCGATTCCGTAAACTCATGTATTAGCTGTTTTCTTTTTTTGCAAACATAGTTTTTTTGAGACCTTTCATTGATACTTGATAGATTTTGACAAGGCGTAATTTCCTGATTTAAACACACGCCTAACTTACCAATACTTCGGCGGTGAAGTTTTTTACAAACACTGTCGCTTGAAATGATTCTTCCTTTGTTAAAAAAGTTCCTAACAAAAAAAAAGAAAACACTCATGAAGCTGTACAAATGGGTCACTAGAATTGCTGTATATCACTTTCTTGTGAATAGTTTCGAAGTCAGAAATTTTTTTCGCCCATTCGGATAAATTTATTTTAAATCATTGGCCATTTTATCTTAACAAATGAAATAAAAATAACATATCGAGATGATAAAGTGCACTAAATATGCACTTGTCATAAAAGTGAGTGCGTCAGACTTGAAGATGTGTTTGATGCTCTCTAGCGTCCTCAAAAGCTACTTTCTAAAACCATACCTTAACATTGGAAAATTACATTTAACCCAAAAGTGCTGATAATGTAAAAGAAAAAGTATCTCATCAGTTTGACATATTTTCTGGCAGTCAGAAAACATCAATCCCTTTTCCAAAAACCACCTCTTATTCTCGAATACTGCCCTGTAAAGGAATGTGACATCAAACTGAGAATGAAGTACATCCACAGTGTTTACTTTTTTCGGACCATGCCTAAACATTGTATGCCCTAAAACGGAATTAAGAGCTCAAATAGGGATTAATTAATATCCAAAAGTCAAATTTTAGAATCTTCATTTTAAAAAAACGCATAATACTGCCAGCTTTACATACAGCTAGCAGTACTCTGCATGCGGAGCTCTGCAGGGGGTATTTTTTAATTCCCTAGCTTTTCGTTGGACTTAAATGTCAAAAAATCAAGAAAAACAATTAAAAAACAATAAGGGGCTCTTACCGGCATCCTCTTTCGACCATAATCAGAAAGCGGAAGGCTCCATAGGGGGTAATCTACTGGAAGCGGTGCGAAATAATGAGACTGGCGACAATTCTGGCGCCACGATAGAAGAGCAGCTTATGGAGCTCTGCATGAGGAGGAAGAACCGTAGCGGTAATCTCAAGAAGAGGACGGGCAATGTGCGTCACTCGAGCAGCAGCCAAGACAACTAGGCTGCATCTGGATCAACAACTCAAGCTCATCTTATAAGCAAAAGGAAAAAGGGCTCCACAAACCCCCCCCCCCCCTAATAGGGAGCTGCAATGGCAGAAGGCTCTGGAAACACAGGGCCTTACTTTCGCGCTTACGGCTAACAACGCGCTGGTGAGAGTTATCGTTGCATCGAGTTATCCTGAGACCTGTCTAGCTCTTGATGATCTGGACAGGCTGAGGGAGGAAATTTCTAAAGAGATGTTCGCGTTAACCCGCGAGGGACGCGCCCCTAGATTCAACGACATCTTCATCAGGTCGGAGGCCACTGTGGTCGAGGCCACGGTAGTCGGATCTTGGTAGTCGGACTTCCTGAATCCGCAATAAGAGCTCTTGGGGCTCTGGATAACCGAACCTATTTAGGAGCTGGCAGCGTGACCTTTAGGGTGACCCATCAGGGCTCCTTAAGCGGACCTGAAGCGTCTTGGGATGCCCCGGTTTAGTCGTTCAATGACTGAGACGGGAATCTCCATGATGCAGATGAAATTGCACCACAGCAAGGGCACCTCGGCGGATTTAGCCAGACGCATGTCAGTGATGCAGACATGGCTCGCCCTAATCCAAGAACCCTGGTTATACAGGGGAAGGATTAGTGGGCTGTCAGAGTGTGGCACCATTTTTTAAGGGGTCGCTCGAAAACGCGCCAAGGGCATGCATAGTTGTCAAGGGTATGGGTGCGATTTTGGTGCCTAAGCTTTGCTTCAGGGATCTCTCTGTTATTAAGGTAAGGCTCAGGAGTAAAAGCGGGGAAAGACTCTGCTGACTCCTCTACTGTTGAGATGTTATGCGAACTTTCACCATACGGTGTAGGGAGCACGAATATAAATGACAGAGGAAGAGATTTAATCGAATACCTAGCGGGCACTGATATGGAGATTCTGGATAGAATTGATACTCCCACATTCCAGATTAAAAACATGATTGAGGTTCTCGATCTGACTTTATGCTCAGAAACCCTAGAAATACACTCTGGGACTCATATAAAGAGGAATTCAGAGGAAGACTAGTGAAATTTCCCTACAAATATGGCAGTATTGATGAGTTAGAGTACGCCGCGGATTTTTTGCTGAGAGCTCTGACTACATCGCATGAAAAAAATTGCTCCACAAGCACAGTCAAGTCTAAGAAAGGAGCAGAATGGTGAAATACGCACCTCGAGAAAAACTGCAAAAACACAAGAATGCTGTGCAATAGGTAAATAGAACCAAGTTGCCTTTACATTGGAACATTTATGAGACGGATCAGTATGAATACAACACAAATTTAAGGAGGTATACGCAGGAGCACTGAAGGGACTTCTGTGAGCAATCAAAAGATATTCCAGAAACAGCAAGGCTCCATAAAATCCTAGCGAAAAACCCGGAAGCTCGCCTTGGGCCCATAAGGCTCGAAAATGGCGAGTTTGCCGAAGACAAAGAAGCAACGCTAAACCGCCTGATGGAAGTTCACTTTACGGGTTTTCAGAGAATTCAAATCGACCTAGAGGAGGAAGACTGAGGCGAAGAGTTGAGGAGGGCCGATTGGAGTTTCGCCTCAAAGGTTCTAGACAGCAAAAGGTTGGAATGGGCCGTAGGGTAAGCTATTTAGGATAAGCATGCTCTAAAACATGTGCCATCGGCATGGAAGGATGGTACGAGGGTAGTTCAATAAGTCCTTAGAATGAAGTATAAAAACAATTTTTTTTGGGTAAATTTTTTTTTTATTTTTCAACATAATCTCCTTGGA